>NC_073390.1:13277133-13377133 GCF_028641065.1 Leucoraja erinaceus
CTTCTCAAACTACCTCACGGCAGACATGCATCTCAGTTCCAACAAGTGAAGTGGAATTTATCTACAAAATGAGTAGAAAACTGTCCAATCTTTGTTGTTTTCCCACCAGAACCAAGTTCATCTCGACCTCAGCAGGAGATAGACACTGTTTTCATGTGTGAATACTCCTAGGTCAAACTCCGTCATTGCTGGCTCCTTTGCTGAAGAGTTTAGGAGGATGGGGATTACATTTACATCTGGAAGGGAAGAGTCCACTTGCATTCTGGTCCTTTTGCACAACTCTGCCAGTCAAATATCAAGGCCCACTGGTGACGCCTCAAGAAACATAAACCTCTTTCCACATCTCAGACCTGGCTCACACCAAATGCAGATGTTGGTGATGAAACTCAACACTGCCTCAAGTGAGCCAACAGAGCATTGAGTGTTGAGTAAAAAGCGGGTATGTGAAAATTACGACTTCAAACATAGCACCAAGCTCACGATCCATTCGGGGGTCTCTTGTACTATCCAGTCGCAGCCTTTTACTTGTTTACCCTGGACTCTTCCGCTCTCCTTTGTGAACACAATCTATTGCGCAGACACAGATTTACCTTCACGTCGCTATATCCATTCCACTTTTGTTAAATCATTCCTCAGCCTGTTAAAAATGTCCTTTCCCCAATTTAGAATCTTGACATCTATTATTTTTGGCCGTTCCCACAATGATGTTAAATCTAATTTAACGAAGTTCACTGTCATAATATTTCTGTCTGCTGATCCATCTGCCCATCTTTATTCATTACCTCTAAATCTAGAACTGTTCCCTCACCACCACCTCTTTTAGACGCTGCATGCAAGCTAAAAATTTTCTCCTGAATCCAGTTAAGGAATTCTGTGCCCTCTAAGCCTTTCTATGTTGATTTCATTCTCGTTGATATTAGAAAAGGTGAAATCACTCTTGTTGCTGCTCGTTTACATGACGTTGCCTGCAAATTTACTCATCAGTAGAAACAAGGAACAGCAGATGCTAGTTGACAAAAAGACAGAAAACACATGAGTAACTCAGCAGGTCAGGCATCATCCCTGGAGAACATGGATAAGTGATATTTTAGGTCGGTATCTTTCTACAGAGCTCTTCTATCTCCTTTGGTAGTTTAGATGTTGTATACCCCCAGTAAGTTTATTGTCATTATTTAATCAGCCTGTAAAACCTCATTTGATAATCTTTCAAACATGTAGAGTCATGGAGTAACACAGGGTGAAAGCAGGTCCTTCACCCCAACTTGCCCACACTGGCCAACATGTCCCAGCTACTCTAGCCCCTCCAAACCTGTCCTATCCACGTACCTGTCTACCTCCTCTGGCAGCTTGTTCCATGCATCCACCATGGAAAAAGTTACCTCTCAGATTCCTATTAAATCTTTTCCCCCTCACCTTAATACTATATCCTTCCTCCCAGTATCATTCCTCCCTGCAGCTGTAATTGTTTCTTTGGCAACACAAGGGTGGTAAAGAAGGCATGTAGCATGCTTGCCTTCATCAATTGAGTTTGAGGGTCAGGAAGTCATATCTCAATTGTATAAAACAATTCAGTCTGAAGAAGGGTTTCGGCCTGAAACGTCGCCCATTTCCTTCGCTCCATAGATGCTGCTGCACCCGCTGAATTTCTCCAGCATTTTGTGTACCTTGTATAAAACATTGGTTTGGAGTGTTGTGTGCAGTTCTGCTCATGACATTACAAGAAGGATGTGGAGACTGGTGAGGGTGCAGAAGAGGTTCACCAGGACTGGGGGGTATAAGCAATAAGGAGAGGTTGGACAAACGAGGATTATTTCCTTGGAGGCTGAGGGGAAACCCAATGGAAGTTCAGTACATTATCAGAGGCATAGATCGGGTTCATGGTCAGATTCTTTTCCAAACACTAGAGAGTATAGATTTAAGGTGAGAGAGGTGAGGAGGATTCAAAGAAGATTGCAAGTATTTTACACAGCAAGTGGCAGGCGCCTAGAACGTGCTGCCAGAGGTAGTGGTGGAAGCAGATGCCATGTTTAAGTTTAAGCAAAGTTTAAGAACCATATAGACTGACACATGAACAAGCAGGGAATAGAAGGATATTGATTAAATGGTGAATCTAATTCCTTTTTAGCGGGAGCACCATTTCCATCATTATTCCAAACTGCTGTATGAAGGGATAAGAGAAATGTGTAGGCAGCTGGGATCAATTTATCTTTGTGCATTACCTCATGGTCAGCACAGAGGTCTTGGGCTGAAGGGCCTGTCCCTGTGCTGCACTGTTCTATGTTTAATCTTCAGTTTCAGTGCCTTATTTAAACCAAAGATTCCTCAGGAGGTTTTTGCTCTGGCACAGAGACTGGAACTGCACCAAATGCACAAGACACACTAGCTCATTTAACCTGGGAATACCAGCATAGTATCATCTACAAAATCATCAGATATCTCCCTGATCCTGACGTTCCAAACGAATCTGCACTGCAATCTGTACATTTCCCTGCCACGATGTCTATCATAAAGTTACCCAGTTGTTATGTCTATAAGTTCAATATGGCAGTTTTTTTTTAATAGTTTTATTTTCTTCCAGCAGATAAAAAATGTCTGGTATCTAGGGATAATTGCAAAAGTTCCCAGTATCAAACCCTCTCACTGCCTCCCAACAAAAAAAATTGTTTTTTGAAAGCCAACTTTCTTCCAATTCTTTGTGCCGAGTCTGGACTTCTGATACAGTTTTTTTTTTCTAAGAAAGTAGGCAGGCAGCAAGTCCACATTTGTTGCGATCAAAGACTGTAGGCCGCCATGGTAAAGGAATGTGATTCTCTGTCTAATTTTCTTCCCCTTTTAAGAAAGTGTCTGCCTACTGCACTGTAGTCAGACTTGCAAACAGGATCATCTTGTGAAGACATTTTTTTTTTTTTTAACCAGTTGATAACAATCTTTGCATTCCCGCCCAAAATCGGATTAGCGATCTTCACCAAAGTTCCATCAAACAGTATTACTTACTTACTTACTGCGTATTATGTCTCCTGGCATGTAGGGCCGCAACGAAGGTCCTCCACTCAGCAGTGTTGATTCCTTCAGTTGCTGTTTCCGTAACATATTTGTTTTACAAGACAGGGTTGTTAGCCCAGTGTTCAACCTCCAACCTGGAGGACCAGTGGATCGCTCTTCGTCTCGCCTCTACCCTTCGACCTGTCCAGCATGGGAGACCCTAACAGGAGACGAATCTCCCACTGGCATAGCTCTAGGGGTCACTGAGAGACACAAGCTCCCCGACCACGACAAAGTTGCAATCCAACGGGGAGAACAAACAGTATTACTCTTTGGCTATAACAGATTTAAATATAAAGAAGTTGTGAATGCACGGAAATGGTAATGTACTCTAGAAATTTTCAGCGGCGTACAGGGAAATATATTATTTTAGCAGAAATGTATTGTTATTCTGATGCTATTACATCTAGCTGTGGTAAGTTATTTTAAAGGAAGGATAAGATCGAACTTGAGATGGTTCAGATTCAGAGGGTTGAGATATTGTAGAATTATTTAGGCATAGAGGGTGAACATTTGGCCCATCAGCTTCCCAGCAGAGCAATCCCATGAGTCCCATTTTCCCCCTTCTTAATTTTACGTTCACACATTCACATTATAGGAGTAGAATTAGGCCATTCGGCCCATCGAGTCTACACCGCCATTCAATCATGGCTGATCTCTGCCTTCTAATCCCACTTTCCTGCCTTCTCCCCATAACCCTTGACACCCGTTCTAATCAATAATTTGTCTATCTCTGCCTTAAAAATATCCACTGACGGCCTCCACAGCCCTCTGTGGCAATGTTCTACAGATGAGCTACCCTCTGACTAAAGAAGTTCTTCCTCACCTCCTTTCTTAAAGAGCGCCCTTTAATTCTGAGGTGAAGACTCTCCAACCAGTAGAAATATATTTTCCACATCCACTCTATCTCTGCCTTTCATTATTCTGTAAATTTAAATGAGGTCTCCCCTCAACCTTCTAAACTCCAGCGAGTAGAGGCCCAGTTCTGTCAAGCGCCCATCATATGCGAACCCACTCATTCCTGGAATCATTCTTGTAAACCTCCTCTGGACCTTCTCCAGAGCCAGCAGAGCCTTCATCAGATATGGGGCCAAATTTGCTCACAGTACTCCAAATGCGGCCTGACCAGCGCCTTATAGAGCCTCAGCATTACATCTGCATTTGTATTCCAGTCCTCTTGATATAAATGCTAGTAATTTATATGTTAAATGTTATAAAATGCTAATTTACTCCAATTTATTCTCTCACACGTACCTGATAATCACCCTCATACATTCATAGAAACATAGAAAAATACTCCACACATTCATAGAAACATAGCAAAATAGGTGCAGGAGTAGGCCAGTCAGCCCTTCCAGTCAGCTCAGCCATTCAATAAGATCATGGCTGATCATCTGAAACCAGTACCACCATGTTCCTCCTTTTTCCCATCAGCCATCAAGGTCAGTATCAAATCCAAGTTGCTGGAACTGTAACCCAGCAGAGCTAACTGCTGTGCCACCAGGCCATTCCGGATACATCAGCCTGAGAACCTTAGGTGTGAAGTAGGAACCACTTAAGTTTAGAGTTACAGCATGGAGCCAGGCCCTTCAGCTCACTGAGTCCATGCTGACCATCGAACACCCGTTCACACAATTGTTATGTCATCTCACTTGCTCATCTACTCCCTACATGTTCAGGGCAATTTTACAGAGGCTAATTAATCTACAAACCCGCACATCTTTAGGATATGGAGGAAATCAGAGTACCCGGAAGAAACCCCACATGGTCACAAGGAGAACGTGCAAACTCCATACAGACAACACTCAAGGCCAGGATCGAACGCGGGTCTCTGGCATTGTGAGGTGGCAGCAACACTAGTTGTGTCACTGTGCCGACCCCAATATTGACATTGTTGTCTTTGGTGCAGGGGGAGTCTTATGCAATGCATTAAATGGGAAGATTCCTAGGAGGGTGAATAGGGAGGATTTATTTTTCTGAATCAAGAAGTAAATATCTAGGACTGTGGACGTAAGGGAAGAGCCAAAAGGATTAGATGGGTGGAGAAAAAAAGTCTTCACCCTATTACCCAGAGAGTAGTGGGTGAGCCTGGAACACATTGCCAGGGGTGGTGGTGAAGGCAGATACAATAGTGGTGTTTAGATAGGCACCTGGAATTGCAGAGAATACCGGGATATGGATCATGCACGGGCACATGTGGTCAGTTTAACGGCATCATATTTGGCACAAACATCATGGGCCAAAGGCCGATTCCTGTGCTGTATTATTCTATGTTCTACAGGGGCCTGAATTCACTGCAAAAGGCTGGTATTGATAAAACCTTGCAAAATATTTGTAAGGATACGCAACTGAACTGCCTTAGTCCACAAGGCTACTGGCGGGATGTGAGATAAAATATAGTGTTAGTCTCAATAATTTTTTTTGCTGCAAAATGGATATGTTAGGCCAAACAGTCTCCTTCCGAGCTACTAATTTCTATGTTTCAATGATTAAATAGTTTCTATGTGAAGTGACAAGTTCGTTTTTTTATCCCTGAATAGACTGTGGGATATATTTTGGCCAGATTACCCAAGGAAAATGCACAAAAGGACACAAAATGCTGGAGAAATACAGGCAGCATATCTGACAAGCATGGATAGGTGACGTTTCGGGTCGAGACCCTTCTTCAGATGCTGTCTGACCTGCTGAGTCACTCCAGCACTTTGAGTCCATTCGTGTATTAACCAGCACCTGTGGTTCTTTGTTTCTATCAAAGGAAAATCACAGTTTTTTGTTTGAATCATGCATAAGATGTCAATCTTAGCAGGCAGATGAAGTCTTGGTTTAATATTCTGTGTGAAAACTCCTCCATTATGAAACGCCCTTCAGTAAAACATTACAGAGTACCAACAGAGGTTATGTTTTCTAAACCAGAGATCTGAATTTGTAGACAAATGCCATTAATTTCACTATGAATGACCAAAGATGGGTGGAGAAAATTAATGGCATTTGTAGACAATGCCATTAATTTCACTATGAATGACTAAAGGAAGTATTGCCATAACCCAATAATTTGGGATCAGACTCAAATATTGATTTCCAAGTTCTAGACTCAAATTTTCCAGATACACATTCAGGTTCTTCATTGGGAACCATTCGACTTCAGGGCTGTTTATGAAACACTGTGTAAATATTTATAGGGAGTATGTGTTACTGACTGGAACAACACTGAAGACTAATTTAATTGTCGTAGGGAGTACTGGGAAAATATATTTCTAAGGGCACAGGATGTTCTGGTCAGTAGAGGTTACAATTTGCAATTTGCAAACGTGGCTGAGAATACGATTAGATTAGAAAAATATTTTCAGTGCGCAGTTTCTGTTAAAATTCAATCTCCTCTGCGTAAGATATTCCACTCACCTCTGGCTTTGATCTCCCAATGCACAGGGCTAAATTGTGCTAATATGAAATTATATTTTCCTTGCGCTAACGTCTCACATGATACCACTTGCATGATGCAAATGTCCTCTGCTTGACAAGCTAGAGAGGAAAAGCTAGGCAGTAAGCAAGGCAGAAGTTCAGAAAAGACTTGGGAAGGAGGAACACAAGATAGAAATCTGTTTCTAGCATATTGCACTCTGCTTGACTCTGTGTGCCCCCCCCCCCCCTCCCCCCTCCCCAATCTTTGCACATCCCCAATCCTTTCCACTCATCACTTTATTTTCATGTTTCATAATTCTTAAGGATAAAGGGGAAATCCTTTAAAACCGAGATGAGAAGAACTTTTTTCACGCAGAGAGTGGTGAATCTCTGGAACTCTCTGCCACAGAGGGTAGTTGAGGCCACTTCATTGGCTATATTTAAGAGAGAGTTAGATGTGGCCCTTGGGGCTAAGGGGATCAGGGGGTATGGAGAGAAGGCAGGTACGGGATACTGAGTTGGATGATCAGCCATGATCATATTGAATGGCGGTGCAGGCTCCAAGGGCCGAATGGCCTACTCCTGCACCTAATTTCTATGTTTCTATGTTTCATATATTTCGTGTTTTGGCAGATCTCTCCCGGGATAAATAATGTTCTATTATATCAATGAGATCCCCAATGAGGGGATCTCATTGAAACATATAAGATTGTTAAGGGCTTGGACACACTAGAGGCAGGAAACATGTTCTCGATGTTGGGGGAGTCCAGAACCAGGGGCCACAGTTTAAGAATAAGGGGTAAGCCCTTTAGAACGGAGACGAGGAAACATTTTTTCTCACAGAGAGTGGTGAGTCTGTGGAATTCTCTGCCTCAGAGGGCGGTGGAGGCAGGTTCACTGGATGCTTTCAAGAGAGAGTTAGACAGGGCTCTTAAAAATAGCGGAGTCAGGGGATATGGGGAGAAGGCAGGAACGGGGATGATCAGCCATGATCACATTGAATGGCGGTGCTGGCTCGAAGGGCCAAATGGCCTACTCCTGCACCTGTTGTCTATTGTATCTTATCTTCTGCTTACCGACGCATGTGGCAACAGGCATCCCCGTGCCAGTTTAATATAGTAATATCTCTCAGAGAAGTTGTTTTTAAAGTTTTTAGTCTTTATATTGTATTTTGAGACAAAGCAAATTTGCATACATGGAAAATGTAATCGATAGACTTTGCAGTATAGAATCATGCTTATGCCAGATGTCAGGTACCTTTTATACTCTTCCCATTTTCTATCTGGTTGAAGAAGTCCCTTCTCATCTCATTCTGGATGTAAAACCCCTTTCTGTGACTGCTTCTGGACACCACTGCCAGCGAAGCATCAATTCGCAACTACTGTGTCACGTCTATAATAATTGTATTTGTTACAATTAAATCACCTCTCTTCCTTCTATGCTCAAGAGAGTATAGACTGGGTCTGCTTAACCTGTTCTCATTTGACACTCGCACTCCGTCTCCACCTTCTGCACCCCATTCCATGCCGGGTGTTAACGCTCTATATCACATCTACCCCACCATCAAGTGCACCTGAAGAAGGGTCTCGACCCGAAACGTCACCCATTCCTTCGCTTCAGAGGTGTTGCCTGCCCCGCTGAGTTACTCCAGCTTTTTGTGTCTGTCTTCGCACCTAATACTCCAACCCTTGCCCTCATTTTGGCCATTGTGGTGCTGCTTTGCCGCCTTGCAGACAGAGACTGAAACTGGAGGCACCAACGAAGCTAGTCGTACAGCATTGGTCTGTGGAGACTGAGGGTCTATATCAGGGCTGCCTTCAGACATGTTCAAGAGCACTTCATCCAGCCAGAAGGAGCATATCTTGGGTGTCGCTGGTTTCATGCAGAAATGCCAATGCTTTGACAACTGTTTTCCAATCAAGATAATTAGGGTCGATCCTAACTGAAAACTTGGAAGAACAGGGAGATTCACTCTTTGCTAAAGCCCAGATCCAAGGCTTTCAAGAAGAATAGTCCTGCATGTAGAAGTATGAAGGCTGTCAGAGATGCCAAAAGGGACTTCCAAAACAAGCTGGAGGCTCAATTTAATCAAGTGGATGCCAGGCGATTACAGTAGAGCCCGAACTCCATCATGGGCTACAAACTGAAGTCGGGGGTGAGCTCTGGCAATGAGGCATCTCTTAAAGCCTTTTAAGCATGTTTTGATTTCCACCTAGGGCCTCCCCCATCCCAAGCTGGCTCTGTTATTTACATCCCAATGCAGAAGACGTGAAATTTGGTGAGTTTATTGTCATATGCACAAGCTTAGTGAGGTGAGGTGAGGTGCATACAATGTAAAACTTGCCTGCAGCACCATCACAGCCACATAGTCCAAGATAAACACACAAAAACATAAATCACATACAAATTGTACATACATTTCACATAGATTCTTCAAGACAGTGATAAAACAGATCTGCTTTCACAACAATAAACTCTTGGAAGGAGGCTGGCCCAGATGGAGTCTTGCGAGGGGTTCTGAGATCATGCACCAACCAAATGGCCACAGTCTTCACTGTCATCTTCAATCTCTCTCTTCAACCGGTGACGCAGAGGTAGAGTTGCTGCCTTACAGCGCTTGCAGCGCCGGAGACCCGGGTTCGATCCCGACTGCGGGTGCTGTGTATACGGAGTTTTACGTTCTCCCCGTGACCGCGTGGGTTTTCTCTGAGATCTTCGGTTTCCTCCCCCATTCCAAAGACATACAGGTTTGTAGGTTAATTGGCTTGGGTTTGTATACTTGGTCTAAGTGTCTATTGTCACCTGTGTGTCTAGGCTTGTGTTAATGTGAGGGGATCGCTGGTCAGCGTGGACTTGGTGGGCCGAAGGGCCTGTATCCGCGCTATATCTCTAAACTAAACTAAATCAAATTGTCTATTGACCTCATCTGCTTCAAGGAAACCTCCACCATTCCTGTCCCCCAAGAAAGATTAAGTGACCTGTCCTAATGGCAACGCCCAGTAGCTCTAAAATTGACCATAGATACATAAATACATGATACATAGACAATAGGTGCAGGAGTAGGCCATTCGGCCCATTGAGCCAGCACCGCCATTCAATGTGATCATGGCTGATCATCCACAATCAGTACCTCGTTCCTGCCTTCTCCCCATACGCCTTGATTCCACTAGCCCTAAGAGCTCTATCTAACTCTCTTTTGAATGCATCCAGTGAATCAGCCTCCACTGCCTTCTGAGGCAGAGACTTCCACAAATTCACCACTCTCACTGTGTGAAAAGATTTTTCCTCATCTCAGTTCTAAATGGCCTTCCCCTTATTCTTAAACTGTGACCCCTGGTTCTGGACTCCCCCAACATCGGGAATATGTTTCCTGCATCTAGCGTGTCCAATCCCTTAATAATTTTATATGTTTCTATAAGATCCCCTCTCATCCTTCCAAATTCCATAATGAAGTGCTTTGAAAGATTGGTAATGGTCCACATTTGTGCCAGTCTTCTAGACAATCTAGATCGCTTACAATTGACATACAAGGAAAATAAGTCTACAGGGAATGCCATCTCTCTTGCACTACATTCAGTCCTGGATCACCTTTACGGTAAGAACACCTATGTCAGGATTATATTAATTGACCACAGCACGGCCTTCAAAATCATAACACTGAATCAACTCATCCTTAAATGTCGACCTAGATCGTGGAGCCTTGAACTGCAACTTGCTGCTGGACTACTTGATCAGCAAGCCTCAGTCAGTTAGAATTTGTCACAACATTTCCTCCACCCTGATCCTCAACATGAGTTAATGTTGACCCTCGACATTAGTTAACTCTTATGGTTGGCTGCTCAGTCATTTGCTCTGCTCCCTTTACACCTACGATTATGAAGGAGATTGAGAACTTAGTGTCCTGATATCAGGATAATAACCGCTCATTTAGAGTCAGTAAGATGAAAGAGTCAATTGTTGACTTAAGGTAGTGAGGAGGTGAACAACACCCTGTCCTCATCAATGGAGCTGATGTGGAGATGGTCAACAGCTTCAAACACCTAGGCATCCATATCACTCCCTTCACAGTGCCGTGGTGATCAAAAAAGTGCATCAGTGCATTGAGGAATCTCTGAAGATTCAGCGTGTCCTATGAACATCTACAAATACACTACTGAAATATTCTGACAAACTACAGCCCGGTATTGCTCGAACCCGACTACGGAGTTTTTCTAAACGGAGTTTGTACGATCTCCCCGTGACCTGCATGGGTTTTCTCCGAGATCTTCGGTTTCCTCCCACACTCCAAAGATGCACACATTTGTAGGTTAATTGGCTTGGTATAAATGTAAATTGTCCCTAGTGTGTGTAGGATAGTGTTAGTGTGCGGGGATCGCTGGTCAGCACGGACTCGGTGGGCCGAAGGGCCTGTTTCCACGCTGTATCTCTAAACTAAAACTAAACAAACATTCCTGAGGTGCTGCCTTCTACTCTACTCTTAACTCTACCTCATACGGTTATTCAATTTTATACTTTAAGATTATTTTACACAACATTGAATTTGCATTGCATACGTGCATCATTCTGCTGTATTGCACTCATTGCTGTAATTATTGTTGTGTTTATCATTTCTACATGTATACTGGGGCAAACTGCACTGAGTAAGCATTACAACTCAGCACAGGATAGTGTCTTTCCAAAAAGATCCTCTTTTCTCCTGGTGAGGAAGTATTTGCTCTGTGAACAAAATTACCCAGTGTAAGTTATTTTATGAATCAAGCTAAATTACCAGCTATCCTCCAAACCTTTGGTGAGAGATATGCAGAGATATTTAGGAATGACTACAGGCATGTCAGGCTGTTCCTAGATCAATCTATGGGCTGGTCTCCTGATTCAAACACCAGTGCCAGATATTTATGAGGTGGAAGAGTTGGAAGCAACAGCATTCGATGTCTAGGTTGATCCCCCAGTTTTATTCATACTCTACTTTGACATTGCAGTTTCTTAAACTACTGCAATATTGTTTTGGATGTTATCAAGAGTCAATTATAGTGATCTGAGTCTGGAGACATACATGAAATGAATAAAGATGACTGATTTCCCCCCACAAAGGAGATTAGTAAGCAATGTGAACCTTACAATAATCTGATGACTATTTCAAGATCAGTCCTGCTAATATTAAATTTCAATTACACAATTATTTAATGAATTCACTAACAGATTTTAAATTCTGCATGTTGTTTGGCTCCTTTGAACCAATAAAATTAAATAGTGGAAGAGTTGGGAGTTGGGCCAATGTTATAGCCCTAGTTCAGCTCCAGCTCCCAATGGCAAGTTATACCCTCTGCATTTCATATTTTGATCTCATAATTTTGAACAATTCTTCGCACTGTGACATTGTTGGGAACCGTCCCAAGCAGACAGGATCTTGGTAAACCATAAAGTCATAGTGATACATTGTGGAAACAGGCCCTTCGGCCCAACTTGCCCATGTCACCCAACATGCCCCATCTGCACTAGTCCCGCTTGCCCAAGCTTGGCCCTTGGCTCTCCTTGGCCCATAACTGTATCCTGTCCATGTACCTATCCAAATGTCTCTTAAATGTCATGTGCCCATGCAAGTGCCCTGTAGGGTAGGGTTGCACAATTTCAAGCACTAATGCAAAATCACATGAGGGAACCTGCATTTTATTCACCTGCCCTTCGGGCTCACGGATAACAATCCAACAGCAACCAGCCATAAAGGAGAAAGTATGCAGTGTGTGCGGGAAGGTGAGGGAGGGAGAGAGGTGGGTAGGGGGAGTGAGGAGAAGGAGGGCAGCAAAACATACAGAAAACTAATTACGAAAACTTTTAAGGACATTTATCTGATGTGCATCATTGTCTCTTTAATCATGGCATCTGCAGGATTTCATTCAGATCAAAGACTTTGACACAGTTTGAAGA
This sequence comes from Leucoraja erinaceus, assembly GCF_028641065.1. Classification (NCBI taxonomy): domain Eukaryota; kingdom Metazoa; phylum Chordata; class Chondrichthyes; order Rajiformes; family Rajidae; genus Leucoraja; species Leucoraja erinaceus. The sequence goes on from NC_073390.1 coordinate 13,289,500, forward strand.
TTTTCAGTTATTTGCAGACTGGAAGAGACGCAAACGTTCCTGTACATCTGATAATCCCACACAGCAGATCCAACACCTGGAACTGTATACCTCACATGAGCAAGAGATAGTTCAGTCTCCAACCAGCAGATTATAAAGCTCATTACACATAACACATACACAAGACAATGTCCCCATTGTGTCTCTGGAAAATGAAACACCGAGATATTGACACAAGTTTGAATTACTCGATAATATAATGGTGGGTGAAATTCCTGATGCATCAGGATTCTATCCCCAGCGAACATCGGTCGACTGCATTCAAGAACAGATGCTCACTTCCCTAGATGGTTACTGGTGTCATCTAGCTCTTCAAAGAAGCCTGCAATCTCCAAAGATGAAAAGACATCACCCCACATAATATTGGCAACATCTAGAAAATAAATTGACCAGAATCATTCCATGCCAATGTCAGGCCGAATTTATTATCACAGAGTGAGGTAGATTACAATGATAATCCTGCTTGTCAGAGCATCACGGGCACATGACTGAAGCAATTCACAAAACATTAATAATATATATATATATTACACATAAATACTACAAGAAAAAGACAATGGAAAACAAAAAGACAAGAGTGTAAAACACAATCATAAATCAAGTCCATGGTAGTGCAGAAGGTGGTCCGCATGTTCCGTTGCCGAGGTAGGATTGGGGTTGTGCAGGTGGATTCAAGAACCTGTTGGTTGTAGGAAAGTAGCTGTTCCTGACTTCAAGCTTCTGCACCTCTTGCCCGGCGGTAGCAGCGAGAAGAGGGCATGGAGAATGGAGATATTTGATGATAGATGCTGCCTTCGTAAGGCACTGCCTCGTGTATATGCTTTCAGTGTTGTGGATGGCTGTGCCTGTGATGGAGCGGGCTTAGTCCACCACTCTCTCTGCAGGCTCTTGCATTGCCTATGCCAGGCCACAATTCAACCAGTCAGGATCATTTCTACAGCGCACCAGTAGGAGGTTGTTAGGGTATTTAGGTGATATGCCAAATCTCTTTAAATGTCTTAGAAAGTAGAGGCGCCTTTGTGATTGTACTTACATGCAAAGATCCTATAGCAGATATAGGATCTTTGCTTACATGATGGTCCTAGGACAGGTCATCTATGTTGTTAATGCCAAGTATTTGAAGTTGCAGTGTGAACACAGTAGAAATGTGTTTTGTGTAACCATTGTGGCTGCAGTTCATGGGCACAGTAGAATGAATAACAATGGTACTTCATATCTCAGATGGTGTGAAGCTGGCAAACTCACTGGTATGCATTACTATCACAACTTGATCATCGTTAATAGCTAAGTACAGACAAAGAACTGCAAATGCTCGTTTATACCGGAGACAAAAAAAGTGCAGGAGTAACTCAGCGGGTCAGGCAAGATCTCTGGAGAAAAGGGTTGGGTGACATTTTGGGCTGGAACCTTTCAGACTGATTAAGGATCCCAACCTGACACATCACCCATCCTTTTTATCCAGAGATGCTGCCTGACCCGTTCAGTTACTCCAGCGTTTTGTGTCTCTCTTTGTTAATGGCTAGGTGTTGGATTTCTTCTGAAATGGGACATCTTGTCTGTGTGCTTAATGCATGTATTTGGCAAATAGGAGTGACATTTGCTTCATTTAATCTACGTTGAATGTACCACAAGATAATTAGATACTGCCCAATAAGCATTGAAACGCGATATAGGGACCCTTTAGCTTTCTTTACTTATTGAGGAAGGTGTGATTAGGAGGAGTGTGTTGTTATTTGGGTATAATTGACACATTTATGTTGAAAAATATATATTCATATCATCTTTGTTAAATCATCCTTTCTTAAGTCAACAAAAGAATAAACTTGATATAATCTGCTATATTGGGTTTCCTTGGTGCTGGGCAGCAGTCCAAGTATTTTGGCATGAAAGGAATTACATGAAAACTTCTGGAAAACTCAGATTGTCAGATGATTAAATATTTTGTCCAGCATATAGTAATTTATTATTAGATTATAACAATTTTCATTTGTACTTTTGCTTTGTGTCTTTTTTTGTCTTTTTTATGTATTCTCTCTTTCTCAAATTCCTTAACTATATACTGATGTGATACGTTATTGAACCCTCTGGTTGGTGGAGGACCCTCCAAACTGTTGTAAACTCGGCACTCTTACAATTTGTGGCCTAAAAGCACAGAAAAGTCCTGGAAAAAAGTCTTAACAAAGCAAAATCATGGGACCAGGACACTTGGTCATTTCTTGATATCATTTTACACTTTAGAGATACAGCGTGGAAACAGGTCCTTCAGCCAACCAAGTCCACGCCGAATAGCGATCGCCCCATACACTAGCAGTATCCTACACACTAGGGACAGTTTACAGGACTTACAGATGCCATTTTACCTACAAACTTGCATGTCTTTGGAATGTGGGAGGAAACGGGAGCACCCAGTGAAAACCCACACGGTCACAGGGAGAATGTACAAACTCCGTGCAGACAGCACCAGTAGTCAGGATCGAACCTGTTTCTCTGCTGCTGTAAGGCAGCAATTAATTTGACATCCTTGGAAAATCAAGTTGACTGAAGCCGTTTTATGTGATGGTGGGCATTTCAGGATAAAGTCAGTGGATCACCTATTTGGCACTTCTGGCTGAACTTGGTTGGAAATGGTTCATGCCATTCTTTAGCACACATGCAAGGCCCAGTCATTACTGAGGATGGAGATATGCTTGGCGCTTCTCAGAACTTGCAGAGGTTGATCAGGAAGATGCTGTTTTCCAGGTACAGGGAGTTTGGACAAGTGGGAGGCTTTTAAAGTTGAGAATGGGAGAGGGACAACATGTTGTTAGAATGAAGGGAAAGGCTGGAAGGTTTAGGGAAGATGCAAAATGCAGCGAGACAGACAGCATCTCAGGAGAGAAGGAATGTAGAGATAGATAGATAGATATCACCATTGTGGCAAATTCGGGGTATGGCTTTATGGCCTTGAAGCATTTACAGTCAGGCATTAACAGAAATGACAGAGAATGAAGTTTTATAACCATATAACCATATAACAATTACAGCACGGAAACAGGCCATCTCGACCCTTCTAGTCCGTGCCGAACACATAATCTCCCCTAATCCCATATTCCTGCGCTCAGACCATAACCCTCCATTCCCTTCCCATCCATATAACTATCCAATTCATTTTTAAATGATAAAAACGAACCTGCCTCCACCACCTTCACTGGAAGCTCATTTCACACAGCTACCACTCTCTGAGTAAAGAAGTTCCCCCTCATGTTACCCCTAAACTTCAGTCCCTTAATTCTCAAGTCATGTCCCCTTGTTTGAATCTTCCCTACTCTCAGTGGGAAAAGCTTTTCCACGTCAACTCTGTCTATCCCTCTCATCATTTTAAAAACCTCTATCAAGCCCCCCCTTAACCTTCTGCGCTCCAAAGAATAAAGCCCTAACTTGTTCAACCTTTCTCTGTAACTTAGTTGCTGAAACCCAGGCAACATTCTAGTAAATCTCCTCTGTGCTCTCTCTATTTTGTTGACAAATATCTACAAATTATCTACAAATAAAATCTGGTGATACCATCTCATATGGGAGCACAGCCAATCTGAATCGTTCAAACCAGACAATCGTACCATAGCCTTCGGAAGGGAATGAACAATTTCATCATGATCTGGGTAACATTATAATAAGCAGCTGATAATGGAGGACCAGGAACTCAGGTGTGGCTGGCATGTAATTTTGTGTTCACTTTTTCACAATCCAGCATGGAAACAGGACTTTTAGCCCACCGAGTTTATGCCAACTAACAATCACCCACACACTAGTCTATCCTACACACTAAGGACAATTTACAGAAGCCAATAACAGAAATTTACAGAACGTATAAACCTGTACCTGTTTGGATTGTGGGAGGAAACCAGAGCACCTGGAGAAAACCTATGTATAGACAGGGAGAATATACAAACTCCGTACAGACAGCACCCATAGTCAGGATCGAACCCGGGTCTCTCGGGTTGTAAAGGGCCTGTCCCACGGGCGTTATTTGGGCGTCATTTACGCGATTTCATTAATGCGTCACGATGCACGACGCGACATAATTCACGCGTTTGTCGTGACACGCACGTGACGCGCGCATGCTATGCATTACGTGGTGAGACGTGGTGGCATAGGTAGTGACGCGCGGTCGCGTGTGGCGCCCCAGGATTTTGGCCACCTGCGTGACGTGCAAATGACGCCCAAGTGGAACAGGCAGCAATTCTACCGCAGAGTTTACAGCTAGGCAAGTTGCCGGCTTGTAACCACTCAGTATTCTTTGGATCATGCTGCTTGGCTGTATGTAGAATGCTCCGAAATAATAGGTCTAGCCAAATGTTGGAAGATCACTAAGAAGTAGTAAAAAATAGCTTTGTTTGATAATGCCCCTCAATAGAGCCAGTGCTCGAAGAACTTCTATCATCAGATATTTAGAATACTTTCCACTCTAACTCAATCATATTGACATCAGATTCCATAACATTATGCAACAGAGTCTGAAAGGGCACTTCATAATTGTAAATCGTAATTACAATAAACGTTGACACTTGGTTCCATTTGACTGGAATCAGGGAGCCTTTGTGCATAATGACATATTACCCAGTCATACAGTGGCTCAAGGTTTTCATCATGTAACATTTTTTGGAATGTTTGTTTCTTCCAGGCCTGTGCGTGCAGTGGTAAATCAAACTGTTACTGTGATGGAGTGAAGGGCAACAAGGTAAGCCAACCTGTGACTGCTCTTCTGAAATGAAGGTCAAAGACATCCTAATACGAGATCAAAGTTATGCTACTGAACTCAGTAATATCACAAATTACTGCATTAAAGTAATTGGATGGATGGTTGGGTGTTTATGCGTGCTATTTTCGTGATATTTATTTTAGTTGTTTATCTTTTAATATTTTACCTTGTATGTATCGTTAGCTTTTAGAAATGTTTGAATGGTGCACTGACTGGCTGACATTTTAAAATTTTGTTGTACATGGTTCATGTTACAATGACAATAAAGAAACTATTCTATTCTATTCTATTCTAAAGGAACAGATCATGCTTTCAGTGAGAAGAAGATTCTAGCTACTTAAAAATTCATCAAAGTTATTTTTTGTTTATGTCGTATCGGATCCATAAAAGATTACTATATATCTTTTCATTGATTAAAAAAAAAGTCTTCATTAGAAAACAAATGTAGCTCACGTAAAATAATGCAGACAACTGCAGAAGAGAGAAACGAGAGAGAAATGGTTATGTGGATATGATATCCAGTACGTAAATTAATCCTCAAGATGTGGGAGAAGGCAGGTGCAGCCAGGGGAAATTCAGATGGGCACATGGAGAACATGCAAACTGCACAGACAGCACTAGAGGGTAGGACGGCTGGAACTGGGAGACGGCAGTACTGACTGCAGTGTCACTGTGCTGCAGACAGTTGGCTGAATGAATACATAAGAGCACAGTTATTCTGCAGGTCCTCTGCGGCTCACACCCTGTACGTTCCCACAGTAACAGGCTTGATTAGAAAGAAGCATTGCTTCAAAGAAAGCACAATTAGTTAGGGACTAATCAAGTTCACAACTGGATGGTAAATATTCATTGCTTCAGTCAGTCTTAGATATAAAATATTGCAGTTTAGGAGAAGAATAGTTGACATGTTTCTATTGTCCTGAACTCGCACAATGTAAGTTACACACAATTAACCTGCTGAATGTTTTCAGTTGGATTAAAACTTGCTTTTTTTCCCAAAAATATATGTTTTGTAGTTAAAATGAAAATTATACTGAACTGAATTTTCAAATCAGGTGTGTGCGTGTGCGTGCGTGTGTGTGTGTGCGTGCGTGTGCGCGCGTGTGTGTGTGCGCGTGCGTGTGTGCGTGCATGCATGAGTGTGTGTGTGCGTGCGCGTGTGTGTGCGTGCGTGCGTGTGCGCGCGTGTGTGTGTGCGCGCGCGTGTGTGTTTACTTAATTCAAGCCTGCTAAATCTCACTTCTACTGAGGATAACTTTTATAAGTATCTGGAATGGCACACAACTTGTCCATGCCGACTGAGGTGCCCCATCTAAGCAGCTTCCATTTGCATGCATTTGCCCCATATCCTATCCTATTCCTGTCCAAATGTCTTTGAAATATTGTTCTTGAACCTGCCTTAACTACTTAAACTTAGTTAGTCTTCATTTAACTTATCAGGACTTCCTCAAGTCTTAATAACTTCTTCCATTTCCTTTCAGGGTGAAAGAGGGTTACCTGGTTTCCAGGGCCAACCTGGGTTTCCAGGGTTTCCTGGTACAGAGGGTCCACAAGGCCCAGAAGGTCACCAGGTAGGACAATTGCACCAGTTCCAAGGAAGGAGCACAGTAACAAAATGTGTTATCATTGAGAATTGCATCAACAAACAGCAGTTATACTTCATTTACTTCTAAGTGAGAATGCAATTTGCAACGTTCTTAATGGAGAGAATGGGCAGGCGACATTTGTTTAGCATTATCATAATTAATTAATCAAAGCTAAATAAGTCTGACCCGAAATATCACTTCCCCAGGGATGCTTCCTGACCCACTGAGTTACTCCAGCATTTTCTGTCTTTCCTTGGTACACCAGCATCTGCAGTTCTTTGTTTCTAAAGCAAAACAAGTACTGTGAGTTTCTTACACTCGTTGATCCTCATAGATTAGCAGCAATTTCTTATGTTGCTTTTGGTGTATTGTGTGTGAATGATAAATTCATATACAGTTACTGAGGTAATTTGAAGCCCTGTTCTTCATGTAGAAAGGCATTGGAGGTGACTGTGGATGAGAGAATTCACTCTAGCTCCAACCTTTATTGGGAACTGAGACATCGAAGCAAACCCTTGTTCTCTGTAGAAATGGAAATTATTCCATGGCAATCTTCTGGTGAAACTAGCTTCTGTTATTAACTACACACGGTTCGTGGGCAGATTACTTGGCATTTAATAGCTGTAACCAATGACTGCAACCAGAAATTAAAGCTGATAGTAAGATATTAAACATGTGAAACATTATCTCAGCTGCCCACTTCTAGATCAGACAAGGAGTGACCACTTTGGCAATTTAAACATATCAAGGTAGTCAGCAACCACTGATAGAAACAAAAAATAAAGTGCTGGAGAAACTCGGTGGGTCAGGCAGCATCTGTGGGCGAAATGGCCAAATGTTGCCCATTCATTTCCCTTCACAGGTGCTGCCTGACCCTTGAGTTCATCCAACACTTAGGTTTTTCCTCCAGTATCTGCACCAACCCTGACCCAGCACTGATCCCTGTAGCGCACCACTGGCCACGCGCCTCCAATCAGAAAAACAACGCTCCACAACTACTGTGTACGAAGGGACTGTAGATGTTGGTTTAAGCCAAATATAGACACAATAGCTGGAGTAAGAGCGGGTCAGGCAGCATCTCTGGAGAAAAGCACAAGTCCACAACTACCCTTTAACTCCTTCCTCTAAACCAATTTGGAATCTAATTGTCTAGCTCATCTTGGATTCTATGCAATCTAAACTTCTGGACAAGCCTACCATGTGGGATCTTGTCAAAAGCCTTGCTAAAGACCATATAGACAACATCCACTGCCACGCCCTAATAATTTCCATTGATAGCCTCCTCAAAAAACTCTCTCACATTTGTGAGATGATTTCCCATGCACAAAGCCAAGTTGACTGCCCCTGATCGGTCCATGCCTATCCAAATGCTGGTAGTTCCTATCGCTGAGAATCCCCCCGAACAACCTATCCACCACTGATGAAAGGGCTCACTGGCATGTAGTTCCCTGGTTTATCCTTGTTGCCCTCCTTAAACAACGATACAACATTAGCCACCCACCAGTCTTCCATAACTTCACCTCTGACTAATATCCCGGAAGATCCTTCTGTAATTTCTGTCCTAGCTTCCCACAATGGAGATTGACCCTCTCCAAAGTTTCCGTAATGGGGCAACCAGCACCGTACACAATACTTCAAATGTGGCCTAACCAACGTTTTATGGTGTTTTGGTGTATAGGAAAGAAATGCAGATGCTGGTTTAAATCGAAGGTAGACATAAAATGTTGGATTAACTCAGCGGGACAGGCAGCATCACTAGAGAGAAGGAATGGGTGATGTTTCAGTTCGAAACCCTTCTTCAGACTGATGTCAGGGGAGTGGGTGGGACAAAGATAGAATGTAGTCAGAGACAGTAAGACTGGTGGGAGAACTGGGAAGGAGGAGGGGATGCAGGGAGAGGGAAAGCAAGGGCTATTTGAAGTTAGAGAAGTCAATGTTCATACTGCTGGGGTGTAGGCTACCCAAGTGAAATATGAGGTGCTGCTCCTCCAATTAGCGCTGGGCCTCACTCTGACAATGGAGGCGGCCCAGAACAGAAAGGTCAGATTGGGAATGGGAGGGAGAGTTAAAGAGCTGAGCCACCAGGAGATCAGGTAGGTTAAGGCGGACTGAGCGGAGGTGTTCTGCGAAACGATCGCCGAGCCTGCGCTTGGTCTCGTCAATGTACAGAAGTTGACACCTGGAACAGAAGATATAGTAGATGAGGTTGGAGGAGGTGCAAGTGAACCTCTACCTTACCTGAAAAGACTGGCAGGGTCCTTGGATGGAGTTAAGGGGAGAGGTAAAGGGACAGATGTTGCATCCCTTGCGATTGCAGTGGAAAGTACTTGGGGAGGGGGTGGTTTGTGTGGGAAGGGACGAGTTGACCAGGGAGTTGCAGAGGGAACGGTCTCTGCAGAAAGCAGAAAGGGGTGGAGCTGGGAAGATGTGGCCTGTAGTGGGATCCCATTGGAGGTGGCAAAAGAGTTGGAGGATTATATGCTGTATGCGACGGCTGATGGGGTGGAAGGTGAGAACAAGGGGGATTCTGTCCTTGTTACGAATGGGGAAAGGGGGAGCAAGAGCGGAGTTGCGGGATATCGAGGAGACCACAGTGAGAGCCTCATCTATAATGGAAGAGGGGAACCCCCGTTTCCTAAAGATTGAGGACATCTCCGATGATCTAGTATGGAAGCCCTCATCCTGGGCACAGATGCGGCTTAGATGGAGGAATTGGGAGTAAAGGGTAAAGTCTTTCATGGTGCTTTTATGATGCTTCAACGTGACTTCCTGACTCAATGCCCTGATGGACAAAGTCAAGAATACCATAAGTCTTCTTTGCTACTCTATGTGCTTGCGTGGCTATTTGCTGTGAGCTGGGGGAATATTATTTGGGGAAAATGTAAAATTCACCTGTTTAATAGGGAAAAATAAAAGTAGTACACATTTTGTAAATGTGGTGAGATTGCAGAGCCGCAGTGAGACTCTGAGACGCAGAGAGATCTGGCTTCCCGCTGTGCAGGTACTGTACATTATTGGATAAATTAACAGAAGCACAGGCTCAAGGGCCCGAATAGCTGCCACTTCTGCTGATAGTGTGTACAAAAATTGAGCAAAAGAGAGAAAACATGAAGTAAATGGTAGTGTGTCAATCAATTCACATTCAATCAGTGCTGCAATGAAAGATATACCTCAACCAATGCAAATGCCAAACAATTGTATTTACATTAATTGGCTTTAGACCAATACTTTAAAGAAAAAATGATGTGCTACGTACTGTTAAACATCTTTTGTACATGGTGTTACTAAACTTTGTTTAAATAGGTTTGTTATCAGTTCAGTGAAGGTTCTGACAGTGATTCTTCTCATTGTCAAAACTGAACGTGTTAAACTTACACTTTATATTAATATTGTTCATGTCAACAGGGGGTCGGTGGATTCCCTGGATTTGCAGGAATAAAAGGCTCAAGGGTAAGTGTTTCTATATCTCGCAAATGGAACGTCAAAATGCAACCCTGTTAGCAAACAGCTCTTGGAGTGATTCCACTGTGCTTTTTCCCTGACATTTCCTCAATGTCAGTGTTCCAAGAAACTTCTGTAAGGAACCCTTGGTCTCTATGAACTTGATTTCACATTCAGTGCTCATTATCTTGCAAGGCAATTGGAGAAAATAAAAATTTAAATAAATAAATAAATAAATAAATAAATGAATAGATAAATAGATAAATAAATAAATAAATGATAAGAATGAATAAAAATTAAAAAATCATTTTTTTTTAAAAGGCGAAGAACCTTCCTTGCTTTATTACCGGTTTTGGATATGCCACACATACTTTGAAAATCAGCACAAATTTTCTCTTAATAAAAAAATGGAGTCCTATTGTTTAGTTGAATTTTGGCCCATCGAGCTCACACCGACCAGCCAACCCCGCACATTAACATTATCCTACACATACTAGGGACAATTTACACTTATACCAAGCCAATTTACCTACAAACCTGTGTGTCTTTGGAATGTTGGAGGAAACCAAAGATCTTGGAAAAAAAACCCACATAGTCACGGGGAGAACGTACAAACTCGTTACAGACAGGATCTATAGTCGGGATCGAACCCGGGTCTCTGGTGCTGCAAGCGCTGTAAAACCACCGTCCCATTTTCACGACCTAATTGGCGACCTCTGCCGAGATTAGCATGGAAAAAACTGATACTTTTTACTCATAGGAGGTCATAGGTAGCTTGTAGTAGGTTATGATGGTGGTCGTGGATAGTCGTAGATAGTTGTAGGTGGTTGTAGGTAGTTGTAGGTGGTTGTAGGTAGTCGTAGGTCGGTAACGGGCCCGAGAAAAAAAATGCAAACATGACATCATTTCATCATGTGATCATTTCCACTCGTAGCTAGTCATAGTTGGTCTTGGGTGTAGAAGACTAAGGTCGAGGGGGGTCGTAGGAGGTCGTAGACATAGTTATAGGAGGTCATAGACATAGTCGTAGGCAGTCTTTTACTTCGGCGAGTCAACACGACCTTGACATTTTTTTCAACTCGTCGAGGGTGTTCTAAACTCATGGATTAGGTCGTCCAAGTGGGACAGGCCCTTAAGGCAGCAATTCTACCACTGTGCCACCGTGCCGCCCATCCTTACATCCTTATACTGTACATGAGTTTGTACTGATTGTCTCTGGATCAGTCTAAAAGAGACAACCTCAGGGTAACTGGTCACTGACTGATGGACATCCACAGATAACCTCTTAAAGATCCTTTAAAGTTATACCAGAGAATATTAATGAGAGATGCTCATCAAACAAGAGTGGTTTTATTTGAATTAAACAAGTCAAGAATGTTTTAATTGTCATGTGTACAAAAATGGACCGATGAAATTCTTACTTGCAACTGCACAGCTCTATACCCTACTGCCAACACACCATCTTAACTCAATGGAATGTTTTCAGGGGATCCTGTTTATTGATTGTTAATCATTTTTTGGACATTAAGATGGCTGAGTTGCAATTTACTTACCCACATTACATCACTCAACTGTGTAACTCAGAAGATAAAGTTATGTTTCTACCTATGTTCTAGTCATGTCGCCAAAAAAAATCGTCAAGTGGGACAGGCCTTTTAATCCTACGTTGGGCGAGACACAAGAAGAAAGAAGAAAGTTGTACCCGACTGAGAAAGATGCTTTGTTTTAACAGCTTGGGATTCCTCAGCCAAAGAAAATTCACAAGAAACGAATAATTAAACCTGGCATATCTCTGGGTAATTAATGCACCAGTGAATGTAAATAGCAAGCAATTTCTGAGCAAAGGAGGATCAAACTGTGAAGGTTCAAAGATTGGAACAGCATTTACTTCAGATTGTTGTGGGATGACCAGTATAGACAATCTCAGACAGCTCTGACTTTAAGACTGTACCCATGACTGGCTGACCATTTTTAATTAAATGTAATGACCTTGTTTGGACTGAAATCCTACAGAAGCGAATTAGTATTTCCATAATATTGAGATGTGATTTCATTTCTATGAGTGTAGAACTGAGTGCCATGAGTGGCTAAAGGGATCAGGGGGTATGGAGAGAAGGCAGGTACAGGATACTGAGTTGGATGATCAGCCATGATCATATTGAATGGCGGTTCAGGCTCGAAGGGCCGAATGGCCTACTCCTGCACCTATTTTCTATGTTTCTATGTTTCTATGATAAATATTTGTTCCAGATCGTCTTGATATGTAATCGCAGTACACCGTGGATGGAGCTCATTCTGTGATGTTGCTGCAGCGGTTTCACTTTCTAACTCTGTTTTCTTTCACTTTCACAGGGGCTTCCTGGTTTACCAGGACATCCAGGAAATCCCGGCTTTCCAGTAAGTTAAACCAAGGCAGATTATTTCCTTGCACATAAAATTCAACACGGATAACCAAGTTTTCAATCATTGTCGGACACTCACAATCTACAGCTTGAAATACGTAAAGGGAAAGTATCAAAACAGTACCATGAGGTGGGATAACAATTCTCCCTTAAAGGGCCTGTCTCAATTAGGCTATTTTTTAGGCGACCACAGGTGACTAGGCTGTCCCCACATGGTCGCCAGGGTGTCGTCTGTATGGTCATGAGTAGTCTCCTCAGTTGCTAAAAGTCGTGGCGTCTTTCTGGTCACTGCTGAATTTTCAACACTTTCAAACATTTTCGGCGACAGTCGACAACAGTGGGTTGATGCCAATGAGCGTGGCTTGACTTCTCATGGCATACATATAACCATATAACCATATAACAATTACAGCACGGAAACAGGCCATCTCGGCCCTACAAGTCCGTGCCGAACAACTTTTTTCCCTTAGTCCCACCTGCCTGCACTCATACCATAACCCTCCATTCCCTTCTCATCCATATGCCTATCCAATTTATTTTTAAATGATACCAACGAACCTGCCGCCACCACTTCCACTGGGAGCTCATTCCACACCGCTACCATTCTCTGAGTAAAGAAGTTCCCCCTCATGTTACCCCTAAACTTCTGTCCCTTAATACGTGCTGTCGTAGGTTGTCGCCAGGTGACAATGTTGTTGTAGACATTGTCGTAGGGGGGGTCCAGTCACCAGTCTTTTGTCGACCTGCTACGACTATGACAGTCACCTAAAAAAATCACCTAAGTGGGACAGGCCCTTAACCTGCATTCAAAGTTACATTGGATGATATCCCAAAGGGGTTTAAAGCTAATCAAGCAAATGTGAAGTATAGTTACTCTTGACACGTGGGAATCAATTATGTGTGTAACAAGATCCGAGATCACCAGCTGTGCCATTGTGCATTGGCAGCTAATCTCTCTCCGTGCTTGAGGTCTGCACCATCAATGAGCTTTGCAGTTGCTGGGCATTGCTCTACTGTTGCCTCACTCTGTTACATAAGAAAAAAATATGTCTTCTTCCCCAGGGTATCCACTTCACCTCATGCACACTTGGGTTATACTTCACATTATTTTTCACCAATTGACAAAGCCCCGTTGCACCCACATTGTTCTCACTTCACCCACAAGAGTTGGAATAGAACGTAAAAGACACTTAAAAGGAGGGAAAGTGTTTGTGTTGAGCAGATCAATGAGGGTGACACCAGACCAAAAGTGAGTGCAATTGATTCCTGATAATCTTGTATTCCAGCTGTAACATAACGCCTGTTCCCGAACCACCAGGACCTGTGTCTGTTCTGAACGCCACAGGCTGGCTGGGATTGGTAGAGATAGATACTTAATCGCCGGCAGTGAACCGATGGGCCTAGTTCCATGCTGCAGTCCATTCACGACCATAGTTTTAGCTTTTAGGTTTCGTTTTAGAGATGCAACATAGAAACACAGAGTCCCCGCCGACCATCGATCACCTGTACACACTGGTTCTATGTTATCCTACTTCCTCATCCACACTACCTACTAGGGGCCATTTACGGAGACCAATTAACCTACAGGCCCGCGCGTCTTTGGGATGTGGGAGGAAACCTGAGCACCTGCAGGAAACCCACACAGTCACAGGGAAAACGTGCAAACTCCCACACAGACAGCATACAAGGTCAGGATTAAACTCAGGTCTCTGGCTGTGTGACCTGCTGCACCACCATCCAGATTCCCTGCATGAGACTGACCTTGGTGATGTATCGTTTTGTATCTGTTTTGTATCAATTTTTTTAATTGACCCTTGCATACCTTGCATTGCCTCTTTGCCATTACATTAACATAATCTGTGGTGATCATCTCAAGTTCACTGCTGAAGGTAGAAGGTGTCTTACTACTCATCAGTAAGTATTTACCATACATTCCAACCTCTGAAGTAGGGTCCCGACTCGAAATGCCACCTATCCGTCCCCTCCAGAGATGCTGCCTGACCCACTGAATTACTCCAGAACTTTGATTTTTGCTCAAGATTCCAGCAGCTTCTCAGAATCCTCGATTCTCTACTTTTTTCTCTCCTCTAGGGTATCCATGGAAAGGATGGGCCTCTTGGTGTTAGAGGCGCACCAGGGTGCAATGGCACAAAGGTAAGCCTAGCTTGAAAATAACTATTTGAGGAAAAATAAGGCAAGTATTTGAGTGAAGTTATGAGATGCATTGCTTATCATGAGTTGATCTGAAATTCACTGTTGATAGACCTGAAAGAGCCAAAGGAGTCAAGAGTATCTAATTGTCATCTGTATTGAGCCCGGATCAATGAAATACTGACTTTAAAGCTACATTACTTGGAACAACTCAATAAATAAACATGCAATAAATGATCAGATATACTAGATAGACCAAACCATGCAAACCAAAGTATATAATGCAACCTCATGTTGACTCCATAGTAGTTTGGTACCAAAGGTCATGGTTTTGAGTTGTGCAAGGTGGTTCAGGAGCCTGATAGTTGATGGGAAGAAGCTGATTTTAAATCTGGAGGTCACATTTCTCACGCTTCTGAACCTTCTTCCTGATGATAACAGCAATGTAAGAGTATGACCAGGGTGATCTGGGTCTTTGATGATAATAGCTGCCTTCTTGTGGCACAGCTTGCTGTAGATGGCCTTCAGTGATGGGGAAGTCAATGCCGTGATGGTCCTGGCAATGTCCACCACTTTCTGCAGCCTCCTTTGCTCTTGGGCGTTCGAGTTACTGAACAATTCCAAACCATTCCAGCCTTACTGAGTGCATGCCACCAATGCATGTTTCTACTTTTACAGGGTAATCCGGGTCTTCCAGGAATTTCTGGGTCAGACGGACATCAAGGAATTCAGGTGCGTATTTCCAAATGAATAGTGAGAACAAATGTGCTCACCTTGGTCGCTCTCACTTTCTAAAGTGAACCAGGTTTCTTCTCTGCAGACAACATAGGATCATGCAAAATCAGTGAATTATTGCGGCACAGAATAGAGGCCATTCAGCCCCTCCATTCTATACTAACAACCTTGTCCGTCCCATTCTCTTGGCCCTGCTAATTGTTTGCTGTCAAGTCTATTCACTTGCCTTCAGATAATGCTGATTGATTCTGTTTCCACCACCCCCATAGGCAGTGAATTCGAAGTCATAGTCATGGTACTCTCTGCGTTGCTCCCCCTGTAGCTTGTGACCATAGTTTCAGCCTTTGTCTCATCCTTCTCTTAAACCATCCACAAACGGCTTCTCCCAAACTATCCTAATGGGGCTGTCCCACCGTGTGAGCTAATTCAAGAGTTCTCCCGAGTTTCCCCTGATGTGAACTCGGAGAATTACGGTAATAGCCACTCGTAGGTACTCGGGGCTCTCGTGGACATTTTTCAACATGTTGAAAAATCTTCACAAGTCTTCCCGAGCTTACCGCGTTTCCCGAGTACCTGCCGTTAGCGTTACGAGCCACTAAGAGACGTCCCGAGCTCTGACGTACCACTACGTACATTCTACGTACTTACCACAAGTTTTTTTTTTAAAGTCGGGAAAGCTCTTGAATTAGCTCGTACAGTGGGACAGGCCCTAGTTGTCATGATATTGCACATTTCTACCAAAGCTCCCCTCAATGCTCTTTGCTCCAAGGTGGACAGCCCTGGCACCCTCAGTTCTGGCCTACTAGTGTATTGTAGAAGGAGTAGACAGAGGGCTCTCCATCAGGCCATTGGGTTATGGATAGTCTGACATGCCCCTTAAAGTGCTACCCTTCTGATTGCAGAAATGTGACCTGGGTGATATTTAGACCAGGTGATGCCAGATCAGAAGCCTGAGTTCAATCTCTCCTAAATCTTATATCAATTTCCTTCAGAGGCAATTAAAATAGGGAGAGGGGTAAAGCAACCTGTTCACTCATCATTCTCCATTTTGCACTACTGCACAGTCAAAATCACTCTCAAACACTTCTAACCAAGCAAGATCTATGGAAGTAAACCCTCGTTTTTACAGACCTTTTTATAACGGATTTGGGTTATAACGGACGGACCTGCCGATGCCATCCCCTGCCCCCATCGCCTCCCCACTGCTTCTAGCAGGGCCTACTATCGCCAGCCCACACAGCTTCCAGGCTGTGCCTTCTGCTGCCACCTCCGTCCCTTACCTGCACTCCGTCCACCCGCGACAAATGACCAATGACTCCACCAATTCTCACCTCTCACCCGGCCTCCAGCAGGCCAGGGTCGTCTACTCACCTGGATTCCAGGCCCAGTTCCAGGCCGAGAAGAAGGGTCGCAAACCGTAACGTCACCTATCCATGTTTTTCAGAGGCTGCCTGACCTGTTGAGTTATTTCAGCGCTTTTGTGTCCTTTTGTGTATTAATGAGCATCAGCAGTTGTTTGTTTCTACTGCTTATACAATGATAATTCCTTCCTCGGTTTTTGTGGACAATCAGCAATAACCGACACCATTCCTACCCGCACCCTATGGTCTGTTAAAACAGGTTTATTCTGTGTTACTATTTACAACTGGATTTGGGAGAGCGATACATGCAAGATAATATTGTCTGTGCTTTCATGCACTGACTGATAGTTGACATTAACAACATACTGTAACAATGAAGGAAATGTGGATACAGTTTATCAACCTTCAAAAAGTTGCATCGCAGCCTGAATCTTACTGAACTGTTCAAAGGATTTTCAGCTTTATCTGTTAAAACTTGACATACTCCTCTAATTATTTTTTTAACAGGGACCTCCAGGGTTTCCAGGTCAAAAGGTATGTTAAAAATTATAAAGACTGGAGATCATGAAAATCTGAAATAAAAGCGGAAAACACTAAAAGGAAAACACAGTCAGCATCTGTGGAAGGAGAAAGAGAGTTATTATTTCAGGTCAAAGACCCTTTGTCAGAACTGGAAAGAGACAAAATAGATTAAGTTTAATTTGCAGAGAAAGTGAGGAAGAGATGGATAGGACAAGGGAAGGCTGAGATTGGTAAAGATTCATAATAAAAAGCAAGGTGTGAAAGGGCAGGCGCAGCAAGACCCTTGGTGCCAATGCAGAAAGGGAAAGTGAGCTATTGTCACAGATGGATAACTCACAGTAGAATGGCCCAAAGGGAGTTACTTAAATTGTGAAATTTGATTTGTGTGTGAAGCCTGCTATATGTCCAGAATAAAGCTGAGGTGCTGTTCTTCAATCTTACGTTGGACCTCATTGTAACAGAGTATAAGACCAGAGGCAAGTAGATCAGAGTGGGCTGGAGAATTAAAGTGACCTATGTGTTTTTTCACTATAACGTGATGCTAAATCTTCCCCTTGATTTACCTTCATACACCTAAAGAGGGAGCTGCATAACCTAGAATGTAAGCAAAAATCTCACCGAGCCATATGTAGTCTGAAATATTCTTTTCATTTTACTTTGATCTAATAATTGTTGTCAGTGATTTCTAGAATGAATTGTAGTGAGGATAAATGCTCATACACTTCGAAAGTGAGTAAATATTCAGACAGAGCAGAAGTGAGAATCGATGTTCACGCACCTTTTTTAAAATTGGGGCAGCAATCAATATTTGCACACAAACTAACCATGTGCCGACTAATAGTCGGGAGATAACATAGAACATGGAACAGTACAGCACAGGAACAGGCTCTTCGGCCACGCAGTGTGTACCGAACAGGTGGCACAGCAGTAGAGTTGCTGCCTTATAGCACCTGAGACCTGGGTTCAATCCTGACTACAGATTCTGTCTGTGCGGAGTTTGTACGTTCTCCATGTGACAGTATGGGTTTTTCCCAAGAGCTCCGGTTTCCTCCCACGCTCCAAAGATGTACTGATTTGTAGGTTAATTGGCTTTTGTAAAATAAATTGTAAATATCACTCGTGTGTAGGGTAGTGCTCGTGTACGGGTGATCGCTGGTCAGCGCAGAATCGGTGGGCCGAAGGACCTGTTTTCACGCTGTATGACTAAAGTTGAAAAGAACACGATGCCAAGATAAACTGATTGCATCTGCCTGCACTTGATCCATATCCCTCCATCCCCCGCATATCCACATGCCTATCTAAATGCCTCTTAAACTCTCTTAAAGCCTCTTATCGTATCAGCCTCCACCACTCTCCCCGCTAATGCATCCATAGCGTAACAATGAAGGGAAAGTGAATATGTCGACCATAAGTTGTTGCTTTTGGAAACATCTGTTGCCAACTGGAGTCCACATTTTGTGAGGCAAGACAGTTTTGTATGGATTCATTCTATCTCTATATAGAATTATATATATATAATTGTAATTAGATAATTAACAATTATGCATTTAGTTATAGTTGTAAATTATATAATGTGGCGATGTATAATATAAAATTATTACTTATTCACATATGGCTATGTTGTCACCATTTACTTATCAGCGCATGAGGTGGTTGTATTAAGCAGAGGAATGTCAATGCCATTAGCAGTTTAATTGTCCCTTGTGTGTATTCCTCAAGGGTGAACCAGCTCGGAACACACTGGTGAACCCAGGAGGGAAAGGACGCCGTGGAGCAGTGGGTCCCCAAGGAAGCCCAGTAAGACTATTTTGCCAACGTGTTTATTGACATCAGGTGTTTGATGAATAAAATGAGGTTGACTATTTGAGAGATATAAAAACAATCTGCCACCATAGATTGATGTAATGGGGTTCAGGTATAACTTTCGATTTACAGTCCATAAAGTACAATGACAGATGCAACACAGATTTACTCCTTTTATTTACTGGCAGCTTCACCCTAAGTAATTGCATCATGTTGTGCCAGATCCAGGTACCCTGTGGGATTGTGCTGGCTTCAGGTCACTACAGCAGATTAACCAACCACCAGGGTCACCTTGCAAGCATTGGGGGACTTGCAATTGCAGGACATTCTGAGCCAATAGTTTTCAAGGTGGAAAACAGCTTAAACACTTAGAAACGAAAATGAAATGGATTTTGGTTGCAAGTAATATTTTATAACGCTATTTATAAATAATTTCAGACCAAACATAGTGAGTGCAGTGGTTTATTCAAAAGCCTTCGGCCAATGGATCTAAAGCTCTTCTTTGTTTTCTTGTGTCAAAACCAGTTGTAAACTAATTACTAGAGATTATTTTTATTTGAGTCAAGAGAGTCAGGAGTCAAAGGGGTTTTATAGTCTTATGTCCTGAAATGGAAGAAATTCAGACGCAGCAGCACAACAGATAAATAAACATACTGCAGTACCCCGTAAACAATATAACAGCAAAAAGTTATATATATTAAAAAAAACTACTACTAATAATAATAATAATAATAATAATATACAGCTAGTCAAGAATTCAAGTCATTATATTTTGTGACTAACCAGATTGTATCAGTGGGACAAGAAGGGTCTTGGTTTCAATGGAAGCAACACCATAGGTGTTCCTGATTATGAAGGATAAGACTGCTGGGTGAAGAATTTGTATATATTTCACACATTAAATCTTACATTCAGGTAGAATTTCTCAACAAACAGAACAGTCATTCGCAAATACAGATGAGTTATAATATCCTCCTCTTCGACTGGTTACCTTAACGTTCTCAATGTGTTCATATTACAGACTACACTTTCCATACTGGTGGAGGGAGTGGTTGTGGAACTACTGGCAGATGCTGGGATATTTGGGCCCATTCACTGTCTGCAGTGGTTTTCTCGTTGAATCTAATGGAGTAGGCAGGTGGCTTTCCCAAAGACCACCCGCCCAAGAGAAAGAATTTTGTTCCCAGTGAAGGAAGATTTCAGAGTACAGGGATATTATGGTTGCTATACACTGACTGTACAAAGACTATACACTGGCATCCATGGTTCTGAACCACTGATCTTAGTTACTACTGCGGGATTTGAACTTGTTTCCCAAGGTCAGTGGTCCTGAACCAGGGATGCCAGTCAAGTCGCTACCAGAATATCACTGGACTGTGAAATCCTCCTTTTATGGTTGGAGCAAGTGGGAAGCATTCTCGCATACTCCTGATGTGTCTTTTGTGTAGATAGCTGCCAGATATCACACAAAGCTAGTTTAGGTTAGTTTAGCTTAGCTTAGCTTAGTTTAGTTAAGTTTAGTTTAGTTTATTATTGCCACATGTCCCAAGGTACATGTAAAAAGCAGTTTTGTTGTGTGCTATTCAGTCAATGAAAAGACTACACATGATTCCAATCAAGGCGTCCACAATGTACAGATACAGATACAGCATATAATGTTTAGTGTAAGATAAAGTCCAGTAACGTCCAATCAAAGATAGTTTGAAGTTCTCCAAGAGGTAGATGGGAGGTCAGGACCGCTCTCTAGCTGGGGAGAGGATGGCTCAGATGCCTGATAACAGCTGGGAAGAATCTGTCCCTGGATCTGGAGGTGTGCATTTTCACACTTCTGTACCTCTTACCTGATGGGAGAGGGGAGAAGAGAGAGTGACCGGGGTGAGACTGATCCTTGACTATGCTGGTGGTCTTGCGGAGGCACGATGAACTAAATTATCAATTAAATTATTTTATAATTAATAGTCCAAATACATTTTGCAAATGAACATGCTCAGTCTATGAATGATTTACTTTAAGGGAGATCCAGGAAACCCCGGACAGCGTGGACCCTTTGGACCTCCAGGTTCCCAGGTGAGCTTCTCTCCTCTCTATGTAAAAGACCTATTAAGCCTGAATTATTAAGCCTGATGACGAATGTTGATAACTTGCATTGGGAGCAAGTATCATTGACGGTAGAGGGGCAATGAGAGACATCCCCACTCACACAATGGCATTGCATCAGTAGAATAGCCAGACCTCTGTGTTCTCCTGATGAGTCTGGGAATCCCCCGTATACCTCTGTATTAACACATGGCCGAGGAATACAACTCGTAATGAAAAGTTAGCCTTGGATTTATCACAATGGGAAAACCCCAAGCAAATCAGTCAAAAAGATCAACACTACTACATCAGCTTGCCCAAGAAATTGATCAATTCTGCATGCACGAGGACTCAAACCAGTGATGTTGTAAATCTGTTGAAGTCCACCGATTTCATTTGCTACAAAAAAAGGAATAAATAACCACTTTCATTTCAGGTTGAAGCTAGTTTGGAAGAGAAAGAGATGTGCACCAAGATCGACAAACATTGTAAACTCATGGTGGGGGGGGAGGGGGGAGGAGTAATTACCTGAGTTCTGGGCGTTTGCAGGGAGAGCTTTAGGGTGGCACAGCGGTAGATTGACATTTGGAGACACTGTAGTTGAGCTCTGAGTTTATGCTGCTGTTTAATGGGCTTTCAACATTGGTGGACCTTCAGGGGTAGTCTGGTGGGGTGTAACTATTGGAGACTATTGCTGACAGTGATAGACAATTGGGAATGATGTGAATGAAGTTTCTGCCAGAATCACATTCATCAGCAGAATCGCCAGAACAAGCTCAGCATCTATCAGCCAACCAAGGTAATGCGATGAGTTAGTGTGCAGACCGTTCTGGGAGTCATTCCTGACAGGGAACGGCACGGAGAAAGGATTCACTGTAGGTTCAAGTAAGATTTGTAAAAGCATGTAAAACATTCGGAATGAAACCAAAATATATATATTTTTTAAAAGCTACATTTGCTGGAAAGCTAAAATTAAAACAGAAAATCTCAGAGAAGCTCAACAGGTCAGGCAGCCTCCGTGGAAAGACAAACAGTCAATGTATTGGGTCTGTGACCTTTTACAGAATAAAACCTACTTCAGCCGATTTAAAATGTAACCTTCTAGTGCCCATTTTTACTAAGTGACTATAATTGTCAGCTAACCATTTCAGTATTTATCAAGTGAGAAAGCAAATTGTTTTATACAATGATTGAAACGTAAAGTGCTGGAGTAATTCAGCGGGTTAGTCAGCATTTGTGGAGGTAAATGGACAGGCGTGTTTTGGATCGGGATCCTTCAGTGAAGAAAGCTCCTGATCCAAAACTTTGCCTCAAACCTCAGTAAACCTTCGATGAAGAAGTGTCCAGATCCATAATGTCACCTGTCCATTCTCTTCAGAGATGCTGCACGATCCAGTGAGTTACTCCTGCACTTTGTGTTTCACTCAAGATTCCATCATTCGCAGTTCCTTGTGTCTCCATTTTTACAATGAGACTAGTTTCCATAAGAAAATATCTTAGTGCATTGGATATTAATAACTGATTAAATATTATACAACTGTAACAGGTGATTTTTGTAATTAAGAAAATTAGGCTGCAATTAAAGGTATTAACAGGCATAATGGTACAGTGGGCAGTGTGGTGATGTAACAGCCAGTGCTATTCCCTCACAGTTCCCAGAGAGCTGGGTTTGAATCTGACATTGGGTGTTAACTGCATTGAGTTTGCATGTGACTGCATTGATTTCTGTCAGGCACTTTAAGTTTTCTCCCACATCTCAAAGATATGGTGATAGGTTAAATGGCTACTGTAAATCCCTCCTAATGATGGCAGGGGGATCATGGGGTGGTAGATGGGGGAAGGGATGGTGATATGTATGCAAAAGTGAGTGGCACTTAATGCCACTGATGGGTCTGTTCTGAAAGCCAGGATGGACACATGGGTCGAATGGCCTCATATATCACTAGAAATATTTTGAGATCTCAGTATTCTTTGAATAAAACTGAAAACCAAAAACCGAGAATCTGTAAAAGATTTCTAAATGAATCAATTGTTGCAGGTGTTTTCATTGCCTTTTCATTTATCTAGAACAAACCATTCTACAAATGTTGAAAGATGCTTTTTTCCCCCTAAAAATAAACTTTATTTAGAAAAAAATATATAATATATATATACATACAGAACAAGAACAGTGCAAAAACTCTTGTGACATTCTCAGTGACTCCACATCTATTTGTGGCATATTCGGTAGTGTCAACAAGCTTTCCTTAAAGCAAGCACCCTTGCATTCATGTGGCCCCTTGGAGTGATATCCCTTCCCTTGCTTGAGGGGTGACCCCAAAGTTGAAATATATTATGCATTTAACTTAAGCCTTGATGTGATTGATCAGCAAAGCTCGAGGGGCCTTATGGTCCAAATCCCTTCTGTTTATTTTTGCCTTTTGACTCTGTGCTGACCACTTTATTTTCCTTTAGGGTGTGACAGGACCACCTGGCCATCCAGGTCCAAAGGTAAGATTTTTGGAACTAGTTCTGCTACTTTTGCTGCTGTTTAAAAGATTATTTTAAAAGCTCCAATAAAATAGATGTCTTCTTCAACTCTTCTTCCTGCAGGGCAACATGGGATTGTTCTTCGTGGGTTCGAAAGGTGACAAGGTAAGAAAGGGTCAAGTACGATTAGTTGGGCTGATATCATGCATAGTTAGGCAGACAATTAGTAGATATAGGGAGCTTTTGAGAACTGTGTCACTGATTGATTCTTTACCTGCAATGTAATACGTTTTTTTTAATAATACTTGAGTAATTCTGCTAAGTATTGGTGCTTTCTTGCAAGACATTCCTCCGTTTTTGACTACACATGATAAGTTGATTCCCATGTTGGAAACAGGGTGCGAAAGGTCCTCCTGGACCGGTTTACCGGCAAGAACGTCGTCCAACCATTATTGAGCAAGGACCGAAGGTAGGCTTGACTTTTATTGCACCATTTCATTTCATTGACTCTCCTTGTCCATCTTGTCTCATTAAGCATCTAGTTTGCATGCCGCTACAAATTGTTTAATTGTTATTTTTAGCTCCAGACATGACTTGCTCATTGTCGCAGTTTTAACCATGACTGAAGCTGAATTAATTGAAGAATGAAAGAAATGCACTTATGTACAGACATAATTTGATATCAACACATTTATGATAAATTATCTTTCTTGAACAGGGCAGCCCAGGACCTTCTGGTGACCCAGGGTCTCTTGGTCCCCCAGGTTTACCTGTGAGTACAATCCATGAGCATTTTACAGTATTAATCAGTTTTTCTGTTTTTGTGATCTCAATGTCACAACTGGCCAGTCGAACTTTGCACTAACTTCAGTTCAACTAGTCAGACCTTATCCTGTGATATTGAAAAACAAAGCAATCAAATTGAACTGTTGTGCCAGATCAATTAATTAATTTATATCTGAGGTGCAGGATAAAAGGATTGTTAGGAATGTTCCCAGCACTGTTCCCAGTGCATAGTATGACCCTGCAAAAAAATATTTATCTTCGGAGTCAGAATCTTGGCAACAGAGAGGTGGGAGCAGATTGCAATTAGCTGGGTTCCTCATAGACATGGAAATAATATGAGAAGCTTTGCAACTGTGATTTTGGACTGAAACAATAAATATTAGTCCAAGCACAATCACTACAAGCAAGAATTGAATGTCCTTTCTGATCTCGCTTGTTAGTAAAGAAACTACATGTGGCTGCACGTCTGAACATTACATCAGGGGTCCATAGTCTAATGACCTTCAGTGACCTCAATGGAAGATTCAGTCACTGGATGATTATTGACTTAAGTATGGATAACAGATGCCTACATCGGTACAGGCATATCTTAAATCTCTGACTGCTCACCGATGTCCAGATCAAGGCAACGTCATTCGTGGAAACGCCTCCTTCCTTCCACTGCCCTCATATTGTATCCCACCGAATCTTCGGAGAGAAAATATCAGTCATAAAACAAGATGGAACATGCAAGGACCTCAAAAAGCAGTGAAAGTGGAAAGTCCCTGTACACATTTAAACAACTCTCAGATTTAATATGCCTGCAAAGCAGTAGAGCAATAAGGGACTTTGATTGTGTAGGAAGGAACTGCAGATGCTGGCTTAGAACGACGATAGACACAAAATACTGGGGTAATGCAGTGGGACAGGCAGCATCAATGGAATGGAATGGGTGACGTTTCTGAAGAAGGATTTAGGCCCGAAACGTCAGCCATTGCTTCTCGCCACAGATGCTGCCCAACCCGTTGAGTTACTCCAGCATTTTGTGTCTATCTCAAGGACTTGTATTGACGAGGAATAATAGAAATCGGATATTAACAAGAACGTGATCTAATGTGCAGCACTGCCAAATCTTTAATCCTGTTACGCATCTGTTCTTTTGTTTGGGATTAGCTTTGTTATGAGCCAACAGCAACGGTTTTTCCTGAAGCCCAGTAGACCTGCTGCAGGCACTGTACGGGTGACCAACACACAGCCTGTTCCCTCTCTACTGGCTGTGAAAGGATACAACGTTTTGTCTGCACGTCAATACTGCACCTCATGGAATAAATTACCCCATAATTACTCCCAAAGTGACCGAACCACCAAAAAATAATATTGCTAGTTGAGTGTAAAAAAATAGGATGTCTGGCAACAAGAACTGAGTTGCGTTGACTCTCAGTATTTTGAAGACGTACAGAATTCCATCGCAGGCTTCTGAAGAGTTTCAAGTACGATCTCTTCAGGCACCTGAAGCTCAGGACGGCACTGCCTTTACGACGGGTGGCACTTTGCACAATGGTACTGAGGCAGAGGACCCACGTTCAGAAACTGCAAGCTTGATTGAACCATTAACAAGGGCGATCATGAGGGGGACTACATCTGTTTAAGATGCCTCACTCTCATAAGAAGCAAATACTCCAGTAAATCCCACCCTCCAGCATTATCAATGCAATGCTCATTGTCGGGAGGAATCAGTCAGTTTTCCATGGGACTTTCCTCCTGGGAAGTAGTCCATGGGAGACGTTGTTGGATGAGACCAGAACTTGCCAGCCACCATAAAGCCGCTGTCCCACTTAGGAAACCTGAACGGAAACCTCTGGAGACCTTGCGCCCCACCCAAGGTTTCCGTGAGGTTCCCGGAGGTTTTTGTCACTCTCCCTAATGGTCGAAAGTGGTTTCTGCGTAGTCGAGCTTCTTCTATGTTCTAGCGATTATTTCAAAAAATTCAAAACCAGCCTCGACTAAAACTAGGTTGCCATTTTATAAATCGGTATTTTTCTAGTCGATGCCGGTTGCGATGCTAGTTGAAGGTGGTTACTGGAGGTTGCAGGCAGTGGAAGGTGGTTACCGGAGGTTGCAGGCAGTGGAAGTTAAGACCTCCCTGGTGGAATAAAAACTGGGTGAAAAAAAGGTCTTTGTTATTGCCATTGCATCTCGATGCACAATGGTGTGGAGTACCTTTTTGCAGGAACTGTGCTGTTGATCCTCCTTAAGTTCAGTAGAACGGACATGGCGATCTTACCCAAAGGGCAAAAAAAGGGTGAGAACATCTGCAGATAATTACCAATATCCACAATTTTGGAAAGATTTTCAAATTCACCTTCGTGACTTGAGAATAATAATCGTAGCTATCATCAATCATTACTTAAGTCCATTTTGTTTTTCAGAGGTGATTGCTACATTTATTATCCACATTCACAAGTTCACGTTATAGGAGTAGTATTCGGCCATTCAGCCCATCGAGTCTACTCGTGCCATTCAAGCATGGCTGATCTCTTAGCCCTTATTGATGACAACCGCTTATATCTAGTCCAATACAGAATCCTTCAGCTATTTTCTTCAAATTCTAAGTTGTCAGACTAAATAACAATGTATCTTCATCTGTACAGGTTAGATTCTGAGTGTTCATGGCAGTAGACTGTATCTCTAATACAATATTTTTGACAAATATTGTATTAAGAGGCTTGCTTATATATGTTACAGGGTGGCATAGCATCAGGATGGAAGGGAGATAAAGGAGATCGAGGAGTCCCAGGAGCTCTGGTAGGACATGAATTCCTGAAATGATCCCAATTCATTTTGACAAAGATTTCTGCAGTTATTATCAGACACCTTGTTCTTGCATATTTATTAATAATCAAACTTTAGAGATGTGCAAAAGAGAATTTAAAGGAAATATGTGTTGTCCGTCGATTTAATCCTCTCACTCGGCTTTCGATCATCATCAGTATTGCCGTCTCTTCTCATAGCACAGCAGATTATTCCCTCCCAAGTACCCAACAGGCCGTGTGCCATCAAACGCTCATCAATCGCTCATCAAACGTTAACCCAATCATTCCCAAGACCGTTCTCGCAAACCTCCTCTGGACCCTCTCCAACACCAGCACATCCTTCCTCAGATATGGGGCCCAGTCCCCAAGGGGACATTGTATGGAATATGCAGGCTCTTGCTGCGATTTGCAGGACCAATCCATCCACATGCCCGATATCACCGCCCACAATTCCCACCTACCCATTCCTACCTGGTTCAACTCAGTGGTTCCTTCTCGCAAGCCCTAGAACAAAGGTGAAGGTTGAACCATTACTGAGCCATGGGGGGAGTAGAGCAGAGTTTCTGCCCTGAAACACAAACAGATAACTCTGACACAAGGCAAGGCTGAGAACTGATCTTAACCTTCTGTAAAATGGTTTCACGGTTGTTAACAGTTTTCAAATGCGTCTGTCAACTAGCTCGTAACATTTATTCCTTTAAATAAATGTCTTTCCTATAAATGTCATTTATTCCTTATTTGGCAATACACAGTCAGCTCAATATGAATATGATATGGTTATTTATAACTCGCATGTTGCTATTTGTTCCGTTATCCTAAAATTATTGATCAGAATGTTCAACATTATTTCAGGTCAAAGTTTAACAACTTTCATTTTGAGTCATGTCCACCTGCCCGATGCTGCCTCGTTCTAGATTCAGTGTTCCAAAGCTCCCCCCTTTGTGTTTGCAGTCATATTTATAGTTAATGTATTATCATTGAAATCAGTCTGTCTCGATAACTTTCAATCTACAAATATTCCTTTTACATTTAATTTTCTATTGTAAATTATAGAATTGTAAATTGATCTAATTCATCTTTCATTTAATATTTGTAGGGAAAACTCGGTAAAGATGGAGAATCTGGAGTGACGGGGTTTCAGGTTGGTTCAAATTCCATTCACAGTAAAATGAAAATAGTCATCACTTAAGATTCTTTGCGTATGGATTTACCTTTGATAACCACACTCTAATTAAAGGTCCAATAAGTTACCAGTAACAACCCAGTTTCTGCCCCACCCCCACACTTTATCCCATTCCATCATTTTCTTCCCCCCTCCGCATTCCCTTCTTCCCATGCTCTCTGGTTCTACATTTCACTCTCCACTTTCCTTCCTCATCAGATTCCACCATTTGACTCCTTTTATCTTCCCACTCCAGCCTTGATTACTATCTTCACCCTTCACTCACACATCTGGCTCATCTGCCAATCTATGCCTCTACACCTGGATCCAATTTCCGGCTCTTGCCCCATCCCTTCCCCTTACCTCTTTATACCATCTTTCTCCCCTCTATCCCATCAGTGTGAAGAAGCATCACAACCTGAAACATCATTGTCCATTCCCCTCAGTCGATGCTGCCTAACCCACTGAGTTCCTCCAGCATGTTTAGGAAGGAACTGCAGATGCTGGAAAACCTGAGTCTACCTGTTCCTGTCTACCTGAGTTCCTCCAGCAGTTTGTTTTTGCTCTGCTAACTTCTCATCGGTTATGTTTTCACTCTCATTAAACACATCCACTCCCACAATGATATAATTTATAAGGATTATTGAAATTGTTAAAGTTGGTACTGATTGTTACCTGACCCGGGATGGAAATAACCCACTTATGAATTCTATGTCTCAGGGACTGAAAGGTGATCCAGGTTTTGCAGGGTTTCCAGGAAGACCAGGAGAACCGGTAAGTTCTACATGTTGTAATCAATTAACCTTTAATCAAATATCATCTTAATAATCATATATATAAGATAATTAATAATCAATAACATACTCAATGTTATTTTGCTCTAGGGACGGAAAGGGCAAACTGGTCGCATAGGGCCTCCTGGTTCAGTGAGTACCAGTCTTCAATTTAAAATCATTCAGCATAATACAATACTCTGAGGTTTAATTTCAGGAGTGGAATTCATCTCAGTTGGCATCTGCGAAGAAAAGAGATTCCCTTCACTGCTATGGAATAATAAACAGATTTAGGAAAATATTTCCTCTCCATCTAGTTTCTTGGAGTTCATTAACTGAAACGTTGAAAATATCACAAGGGATATAGTACAGCTTTTAGACATGAATAACAATGACATTTTAAATCAGCTATTGCCTGATTCTTCTCCGATGCATCATCCTGTGACATTAGTGTTTGGCTCGCATTTAGTTTAGTTTAGTGTCACGTGTACCGAGGTACAGTGACAAGCGTTTTATGTTGCCTGCTATCCAGCCAGCGGAGAGACTTCACATGATTACTATCAAGCCATCCACCGTGTACAGATACAGGATTAAGGGAGTAATGTTTAGTGCAAGGTAAAGTCCAGTAAAGTTTGATTAAAGTTAGTCCAAGGGTCTCCAATGAGGTAGATGGTAGCTCAGGACTGCTCTCTAGTTGGTGATAGGATGGTTCAGTTGCCTGATAACAGCTGAGAAGAAACTGTCCCTGAATCTGGAGGGATGCGTTTTCACACATCTGTACCTCCTGCCTGATGGAAGAGGGGAGAAGAGGGAGTGGCCGGGGTGCGGCTGGTCGTTAATTGTGTTGTTGGCCTTGCCGAGGTAGCGTGAGATGTAGATGGAGTATACACGGGAGGTATGGCGGGGCATACAAGACATTACCAACTACAGAGGCTGTGCCACAAAGTCAGAAGACCTGAGTGCGCCGCTGGCAGAAAAGCTAAATTGCTTCTTCTCCCGCTTTGAAACATCACAACAGCAGCCCTCACCTGCTACAGCCCTGTTCCCACCCTCACCTGGCTCCTGTACTACCCCACTCACTGTCGGGGAACACGATGTCAGACGGGTGCTCCTGGCAGTGAACCCCAAGAAGGCTACCGGCCCAGATGGAGTCCCTGGTAAGGTGCTCAAAGCGTGCGCCCACCAGCTCACTGCCATCTTCACCAGAATTTTCAATCTCTCCCTGGCCCAGGCAGTTATCCCTGTCCTGCCTAAAATCAGCCAATCGTCCCTGTAAGCGCATCCCATCACCAGCCTTAATGACTACCGTCCTGTGACCCTCACTCCGGTAATCATGAAGTGCTTCGAGAGATTGGTCCTCCAGCACATCAAGGACTATCTACCACCAGACTTCGCCCCCCCACCAATTCGCTTATCGCCAAAACAGATCCACACAGAAGACGCCATCACCGTAGCTCTCCACTCTGTGCTGAGCCATCTGGAGCAGGGGCAGAGCTACGTCCGGATGCTCTTTGTGGATTTTGAGTCTAGCCTTTAATACACAATCTTCCGGACATCCTCATTGGTAAACTGGTCACTCTCCGGTCTCCCCACTGTCACATGGCCTGGATTAAGGATTTCCTCACAAACCGGCCCCAGACTGTGCAACTGCCCCCCAACTCCTCCTCCACTCGCAGGTTGAGTACCGGTTCCCCACACAGCTGTGTGCTAAGCCCCCTCTTATACTGTCTCTACACCTACGACTGTAGTCCGGCCCACAACAACAACCGCATCGTCAAATTTGCTGACGACACTACTGTGGTCGGACTTATTTCAAAGGGAGACGAGGCAGCCTACAGAGAGGAAGTCCTGAAGTTGACAACCTGGTGCTCAGAAAACAATCTGGCTCTGAACACCAGGAAAACAAAAGAGCTCATTGTCGACTTCAGGAGGCACAGCACCGACTTAGTCCCCCTACACATTAACGGCGAGTGTGTGGAGAGGGTCAACACCTTCCGGTTTCTCGGCGTCCATATCGCGGCTGACATCTCCTGGACGGACAACACGACAGCGGTCATCAAGAAGGCTCAGCAGCGGCTGCACTTCCTGAGGGTCCTCAGGAAGCACAACCTGGACTCTAACCTGCTGCTGACCTTCTACCGCTCGTCCATCGAGAGCCTGCTGACATACTGCATTACAGCATGGTATGGCAGCTGCACCATGGCAGACAGGGAGAGGCTTCAGAGGGTAACCAGGACAGCGCAGAGGATCATTGGTTGCCCTCTCCCCTCCCTGATGGACATCTACACCTCCCGCTGCCTTAGCAGGGCAAAGAAGATCACCAAAGACAGCTCCCATCCTGCGTTTGGACTGTTCGACCTGCTGCCCTCTGGAAGGCGCTATAGGTGCATCAAATCCAGGACAAACAGACTCAGGAATAGCTGCTTCCCGAGAATTATATCTACCATAAATTCAAATCCACACAAGGCACTGACTACACCGCCCAACACGGACTTCCATCTGTATATATGTATATAGTATGTGCGCCGTAGAGATTTGTGCACCTATTCCCCCCCCCCCCCCCCATCTCCCTTCTGTTTTGTTTTTCTGTTTCTTGTTTTTTGTGTAAAATTGTATGTATGCACTGAGTACGAGCAGCTTTCAGTTTCACTGTACATGTATAGTGACAATAAATGGCATATGTCTATATCTCAATGGAAGGGAGGATGGTTTGTGTGATGGTCTGGGCTGCGTCCACAGCTCTCTGCAATTTCTTGCAGTCTTGGATGGAGCTGTTCCAATAACAAGCTGTGATGCATCCAGATACAATGCTTTCTATGATGCATTCGTAGAAGTTGGTGAGAGTAGTTGGGGACATGTCGAACCTCCTAAGCCTTCTAAGGAAGTGAAATCCTCCTACTGTTATTTGGTGGGTAGTTTATTCAAATGCCAGCACAAACATTCACCAATGAATGACTTCTATTGGTCTTGGATGATTCCATGGTTCCAAACATTGATCAAGTTGGTTTGCGACTACAGGTGCACAACCTTTTATCCGAAAGCCTTGGGACCAGACACTTTCCGTAATTCGGAATTTTTCGGCTTTCAGAATGGAAGATTTTTAGCGTAGATTTTAACGGCTGGCTCAGTGGTAGAGTGCTCGGCTCATATCCGCAAGGCGAGTTTGCGCCTCGATCCCGGCAGTTGCTCGATCGCGAGTTTGAGTCTTCAATGTAGTTTTTTCTTGCAGAATAGGAGAGAATAGGGAGGGTGCATAGTTCTGACAGATATCCAACGTAACCACACTGTATAATCTTCTCGTGACCCTGTGTCTTTTACGTTTGTGGCAGCCAGTGGAAGACGTCTGTCAGCCTTGTGTACAAGGGGAACGAGGGAACCCTGGACGTACTGGACCTAAAGGACAACCAGGACCACAAGGTGATAATGACTAAGTTCCTTCCATGTCAATTGATTCGGGAGCTCCAGTCTACTACTGCTCTCATAGTGGCAGATCTGAGGGGATGCACGTTTGAGATGTGCTCTTAACGAACCATTGGAGTATTAATACATTCAGCTTCAGTTTTCTTTTTTAAATTCATCATGCAACTTGCAGCCTATGAGGGTGCCATTTTGCCTCCTTTCACGCCATGCTGGAGGTGTGACTCCGGGGATGATTGGGTTAACTTATGAGGAGCATTTGATGGTTCTGGCCCTCTACTCTCTGGAGTTTAGAAGGATAAGAAGGGATCTCATTGAAACTTACCAAATAGTGAAAAGACGAGATACAACGGATGTGGAGATGGTTTTTCCAGTGGTGGGAGAGTCCAGGACCAGCGGGCCCCATCTCAGAATAAACTGTTATACCTTTAGAATGGAGGTGAGCAGGATGGTGGAATCTGTGGAATTCATTGCTACAGACGGCTGTGGAGGCCAAATCATTGTGTATTTTTAAAGTGGAAATTGATAGGTTCTTGATTAGTAAGGGTTATGAGGAGAAGGCAGGAGAATGTAGTTGAGAGGGAAAATTAGATCAGCCATGATTGAATGGTGGGGCAGACTCGGGCCAAATAACCTAATTCTGCTCCTATGTTTTATGATCTAATGATCTAATGGCAGAAGATAGTGTCAAAGAAGAGAAACATCCTAGTTTCTTAGAAATTAGATATTGCGATGCATACAAGGCAACAACTGAGGTTCTTTACAGTTACATCTGAAGCTCAGGGTGACATTGTGAGTGAAGTCAGCAACAAAGCTGCATTGTACTCAAAGCTAGGCTTGA
Source organism: Leucoraja erinaceus (assembly GCF_028641065.1). Taxonomy (NCBI): domain Eukaryota; kingdom Metazoa; phylum Chordata; class Chondrichthyes; order Rajiformes; family Rajidae; genus Leucoraja; species Leucoraja erinaceus. Next base: position 13,322,594 of record NC_073390.1, read on the forward strand.
ATTGCAATCAATGGTGAGATTAGGCTACTGAATGTTACATAAACAATTATTTTGATCTAAATTTAAGAGGACTTTATATAAACTGTTAAGTGTTTCATATTTATTAAATTAAATAAAAGATTGTCATTTTCAGTTATAAGGTTTCCTAATTTCAGTTTAATCAAAGCAAACGTACCTTGGCCTGCTACTAAATAGTTTGTTTATTTCCGACTGCAGGTGCAGAAGGTCCATTTGGTTTTCCAGGCGAGCCAGGTAAAAGCTTGTATTTTGTTCCATTGGGAAAATGGATATCGATCCCTATTAACACGAGATGATGTATATCTTCAATGTCAGGCATTGTTAGAGTCGTATAAAGCCCAACTTATGTATGAAAACAGGCCCTTCAGCTTGTCCATGCTGACCAAGATGCCCCTTCTTAACTAGTCTCATTTGCCTGCATTTGGACTAAACCTATTGACCACGTGTGTTTAACAAGAAACAACAATGCGGGAATGTTTGTCGAAAAGGAAAGATGAAGAAGAAAGACTTTATTCGAATGAATGTTGCATTTGTATGAGAATGTGGCAATGTGAGCAATGGAAGGAGTAAGTCACATGGCCCCTTGTGTTTGCTCTGCCACACAATGTTGCTGCTTTACCCAGTGCTGACTTTGCATCTCGGTGTACCAGCACCTCTAAACAGTTCAATGACATCATTTCCAGCCACATGACACAAATGCTTATTACCGGTGCATACCGGCACCTTTTTGTCAACTAAAAAGCACTGATTTTATTTTAGTTTACTTTAGTTAAGGGATATAGCGTGGAATCAGGCCCTCTGACCCACCGAGTCGGCACCGACCAGCCTTCATCCGTACACTAGTGCTTTCCCACGCACTCAGGACAATTTACAGAAGCTAATTGACCTACAAACCTGCACATTTTTGGAGTGTAGGAGGAAACCGGAGCACCTGGTGAAAACCCAACGAGGTCACGGGGAGAGCGTACAAACTCCATACAGACAACACCCGTAATCAGGATCGCACCCGGGTCTCTGGCGCTGTAAGGCAGCAACACAGTGGCACAGCGTGGCCCCTATATCCCCTGATTGCCCAAATATCCAAAACTTGATCTACCTCTGATGAAATGACTATCCTCTTGGATAGAAAACTCCAAAGTAGCATTAGCTTCTGGATGAAAATAAAATTACCAGTCATCTCAGTCCCGTTTGGCTGAAACCTGGTGAAAAATCAATTTAGAAAAACGTGAGATGATCTCAGTGAAACGCCTCTAACTTACAGAGCAGAGAAAAGTTCAGGTGTTTTAAATTTCAACGTTCAAAACTAAACCATCCACACTATGTTGTATCCTCACTTATCCATCCATTTTTTTTGGGGAGAGGAAAATTACTTTGACAGGAAACACAGAGTCATGTTAAAAGGAAAGCGTGCTGATGATTGTGTGTTAACTTGCAGGGTCTCTGTTCCCAACTTTTGACAGGAATCTCCAGACGTGGGCCTGAAGGGCAGCCTGGATATCCGGGACAGGAAGGTCTGAAAGGAAACAGAGGTGACCCTGGGAAGATTACTGAAGGTCCACAAGGTCCTCCAGGCCTTCCGGGATCCCTCGGCCTTCCCGGCCCTGTGGGCCCACCAGGTACACTGTCTCTACTCACATCTCCTTCACTTCGAACACAGTTACTTGCGCTAACATGCAGAAGTTTGTAGATGCAAGGAACTGCATGTGCTGGAATCCTGAGGAAAACAGAAAGTGCTGGAGTAATACAGCGGGTCAGCCGGCATCTGGGAAGGGGATGGATAGGTGACGTTTGGGGTTGGGTCCCTTCTTCAGACTGATGCAGAATCGGAATCAGAGTCTGGGGAAGGATACTGTCCTGAAATGTCGCCTATCCATTTCCCCCACAGATGCTGCCTGACCTGCTGAGTTACATCACTTTGTGTTTAGTTGCAGACTTTTATGGTATCTTGAATTAATTCTCCTCTATTCCTCCTTTTCTACAAGACAGTGGAACAAAAGTGATGGGGCAGTTGCTATCGGATCAGTCCTCATCCACGATGAAGGTCCCCAAACTTTTCCCTACTAACCAGTTGCCAAATTTAGATTTTAGAGATACTGCGTGGAAACAGGCCCTTTGTCCCACCAAGTCCGTGCCGACCAGCGATCCCCATACACTAACATTATCCTATACACTGGGGACAATTTACAATTTTACAAAAGCCAATTAACCTTCAAACCTGTACGTCTTTGGAGTGTGGGAGGCAACCGGAGAAAACCAACATGGTCACGGGGAGAACGTACAAACTCCACACAGACAGTCGGGATCGAATCCGTGTCTCTGGCACTGTAAGGCAGCAGCTCTACTGCTGCGCCACTGTGCTACCCTGGCTTGCTATGGGTTTATACCACCTACTCACTCCCGTGCGCACCCCATTCACTCTACCTCTCCCTAGTCACAGTAAGTACTCTCGGATGTATAAATTAATCAGTGTGTATTTTCAGTCACAGGGCACAGTTTGCAAACCAATGCTGCCGGTTTCTCTTTGAGCGATGCCTGATATACGGGTTTGTGACTCATTCCTTGCTGCAGATCTCAGACAGGGCACCTGCAAGGTCACTGCACCCAGTTACCCACTCACGTCCTGACAGAAGTGTGGCTCAAGGGTCAGAATTAAGGCTTGGGATGACACAAAGTACAAGAGAGAGAACCAGCAATGAAATAAGCATGAAACATTCTGAATGATCTTTTCCAGGTGACATAATCTACGTGAAGGGGGAATCAGGAGCGATCGGCTCTCCTGGTCTAACGGGCTTAGTTGGTTTGCATGGTCCAAATGGATTGAAAGGTAAGCTAGCACCAAATGTGCATTGATTTGTCATTGTTGCTATTTTGTAGAAGGTTAAACCAGGGTAGCAGAACACAATACAAGTAGTGGTGAATTATGCCTCTCTAACATGAAACTCCATCAGGAAGCATCTGCATTTGTGTTGCTCACAGTTTGCCCACTGTTGATTACACACTGGAAGGAATAGTTTGACTTTATTGTCAATAAACACATGAGGTGAAGCAGAGTCACTGTAGGAGCATGGAACTGCAGATGGTGGTTTACACAAAAGGACACAAAGTGCTCGAGCAAATCAGTGGCTCAGGCAACATCTCTGGAGAACATGGATAGGCGACATATCAGGACAGGATCCTTTTTCAGACATCACTGATTGTATTTTGGCATATCAGGCAGGTGGAGTAATAGAATCATAGAATCATACAGCGTAGAGAACAGGCCCTTCATCCCAACTGCCCACGCCGATCAACATGCCCCAACTACACTAGTTCAACCTGCCTGCATTTGGCCCAAATCCCTCTAAACTTATCCTGTCCATGTGCTTAACCAAATGTTTGGTTAACGTTGTGATAGTACCTGCCTCAACTACTTCCTCCGGCAGCTTGTTCTGTACACCCACAGGTTGCCTCTCAAATTCCTATTAAATCGTTCCCTTAAACTTACAGTATGTCCTCTGGTTTTTGATTCCCCTACACTGGGTTAAAAAAAACACATTTAACCATATAACCATATAACAATTACAGCACACAGGCCATCTCGGCCCTACAAGTCCGTGCCGAACAATTATTTTCCCTTAGTCCGACCTGCCTGCACTCATACCATAACCCTCCATTCCCTTCTCATCCATATGCCTATCCAATTTGTTTTTAAATGATACCAACGAACCTGCCTCCACCACTTCCACTGGAAGCTCATTCCACACCGCTACCACTCTCTGAGTAAAGAAGTTCCCCCTCATGTTACCCCTAAGCTTCTGTCCCTTAATTCTGAAGTCATGTCTTCTTGTTTGAATCTTCCCTATTCTCAAAGGGAAAAGCTTGTCCACATCAACTCTGTCTATCCCTCTCATCATTTTAAAGACCTCTATAAAGTCCCCCCCCTTAACCTTCTGCGCTCCAGAGAATAAAGACCTAACTTATTCAACCTTTCTCTGTAACTTAGTTGTTGAAACCCAGGCAACATTCTAGTAAATCTCCTCTGTACTCTCTCTATTTTGTTGACATCCTTCCTATAATTGGGCGACCAAAATTGTACACCATACTCCAGATTTGGTCTCACCAATGCCTTGTACAATTTTAACATTACATCCCAGCTTCTATACTCAATGCTCTGATTTATAAAGGCTAGCATACCAAAAGCTTTCTTTACCACCCTATCTATATGAGATTCCACCTTCAAGGAACTATGCACGGTTATCCCCAGATCCCTCTGTTCAACTGTATTCTTCAATTCCCTACCATTTACCATGTACATCCTATTTTGATTTGTCCTGCCAAGGTGTAGCACCTCACATTTATCAGCATTAAACTCCATCTGCCATCTTTCAGCCCATTCTTCCAAATGGCCTAAATCACTCTGTAGACTTTGGAAATCCTCTTCATTATCCACAACACCCCCTATCTTGGTATCATCTGCATACTTACTAATCCAATTTACCACACCTTCATCCAGATTATTGATGTACATGACAAACAACAAAGGACCCAACACAGATCCCTGAGGCACCCCACTAGTCACCTGCCTCCAACCCGACAAACAGCCATCCACCATTACCCTCTGGCGTCTCCCATTCAGCCACTGTTGAATCCATTTTGCTAATTTACCAGATCTATTTCTCTCATATTCTTGCACAACCTCTATAAGATCACACCTTATCCTCCTGACCTTCAAAGGATAGAGTCCTAGCCTGCTCAACCTCTCCCTATAGCTCAGTCCCTCGAGTCCTGGCAACATCCTTGTAAATCTTCTCTGCACGGGTTCCAGCATAACAATATATTTCTTATAATTGGGCAGCCAAATCTTTTGATCGTGGTAGGAGTTCTAATTTTGTCCTGAGAAAGACTGGTGGCCTTGATTGTGTTAAATGTGTTTGAGAGCTCAGATCTAATGAAGGAAATAGCATATTGCGGTTGAACATCTAATGCAGGAGCAGTTGGGAAAATGTTCAGAGAGGAAGTGATTGAGGTTCACTTCTAATTTTGGAGAGCATGCAGGAAATTCAACTAATCTTCCTGACTCTACAGCAGGACATATCATAGATTCAGCCCCATTGTAGCTGCTTATGGCTGCTGTTTCCAAAAGTTTGAGTTTAGTTTATTGTCACGTGTACCGAGGTGCAGTGAAAAGCTTTTGCTGCGCGCTAACCAGTCAGCAGAAAGACAATACATGATTACAATCGAGCCATCCACAGTGTACAGATACACGATAAAGGGAATAACATGAATATCATTTAATGCAAAATAAAGTCCAGTGAAGTCCAATCAAAGATAGTCAAAGGGTCTCGAATGAGGTAGATAGTAGCACAGGACCACTTGCTAGTTATTGGTAGGATGGTTCAGTTGCATGATAACAGCTGGGAAGAAACTGTCCCTGAATCTGGAGCCTGGTACATATGGCCATTTGATGTTTAGAAACAGAATGACTGTTAAAGTGAAGGGGACCATCACTATTATTAAATATATAATCATATTCAAGTACAGCTTGCTGTAAGAATAACCTGCTTGCTGCAAGAATGTCTGTACACCCCTTGTACATCCAATGAAGCTGGATGTGGATGGATTTAGCTCCTGTTTGGTTCTTTGTACTTTAACCTCTGACACAACCATAATCTACCCATGCTTTTGATGTAAAATTCAGTTCAGTAATTGTGTGATTACAGGTGATAAAGGTGAAGCATGTGAAAAATGCCATGGACCTGCAGAGACTGGACCTCCCGGGGCACCTGGACCCCCTGGGGAACCTGGTAAAATGTTCATTGATGTTTGATTATGAATAAATACCGCTACCTTGGCAATAACCTGCTGGTTTACAGTATATATTGCATTTCAGCTGCAAAAATATTTCAGCTGCAAAAACACTATGCAACATAATAGTCTCAATTAGCAATAGACTTTGCAATGACAGTCACAAAATGGATATATAAAAATGGACCTCAAAATAATTCATTTCTTAGTCCCATTTTTGTTTTTTGGATCACTCCTAATCTCACAATGAATAGAAGAATGCTTGTAATATTGGAAGCATAGAGAGTTTATTAGTTTCAAGGGACAGAACTTATTCAGTGGATATTATGCTTTCCAATTGCAATTTTAGAATTACATTTTGAAGCAAAGAGAATGCATGCGATCAGCATTATGTTTTGACCATTACAAACTGCGGATTATTTACATAAGGAAATGTATAATAAAGAGAGCAATAAGGAGAAAAACAGAGAGGAAGTGATGCAAAAAGACTGAATAGCATTTTTCATTCTAATTTGACTTAATTGAGAGAACAACATTGAATTTTGAAAGTGATGAAATGTTGAGGTAACAGATGTGAGAGGCAAGCATTCGTTAAACAATTGATGTTAATTTTGGTCTATTCCTATCAAGCCTGAGGGAAATGGATGGGATTGATCGTTCATTTTCTGAAGGTACAGCAAGAAAGAAGGGAGATGGGGATGGGGGGGTGGGGGAGCTGGAGGGGTGAGATTAGGGTCGGTGTCGAGAAAGGAGGAGGAGCACAGAGGAAGAGACAGGGATGGCATTGCAACTGAGAAAGTGATTCGGGTGGGCGGCGTGACTAACGTCGCACCGGCCTCTGCAGTCCGTCTCGTTTTTTTTTTTGGTTTTTTTTGTCTCGTTTGTATGTAGTTTTTATTTAATTTTAAACTGGGTATGTGTGTGGTGGGGGTTGGGAGGACTTTTTAAAATCTTTCCCCTGCACGGAGGACCCAACCTTTTCCCTGTCGGGTCTCCGTTGTCGTTGGGGCGAGCACCGTGGAGCGGCCTCCAACCGGAACGACCTGGGGCTCCAGTCGCGGAGCCTGCGGTCTTACCCACCATCGTGGAGCTGGCCGAGATCGGAGCGGGAGGAGCGGTGGTGGCGCGCTGCTGCGGCCCGACCCGGGAGATTCGGGGGCTCCGGTGGACGGTGACATCGGGATCCCGCGGGTCCCTGCTGGGAGACCGCTTTTCAGGGCTTCCGCAACGGCGACTTCTCCCGCCCGAGTTCCGGGGTTGAGGATGACCTGGAGCGGGGCCTTACATCGCCCCGCGCGGCTTTGAATGGCCGCGGGATTTGTTAGCGCACGCCGGGGGCTCCAACACCAAGACCCGGAACGTGGCCTTGCATCACCCGGCGCGGCTTTATAATTGCCGCGGGACTTATTTACCATCGCCCGACGGGGGCTTAGACTCTGACATCGGGAGGAGAACGAGGAGTGCAGGGGAGAGATAAGACTTTGCCTTCCATCACAGTGAGGAGGTGATTCACTGTGATGGATGTTCGTGTAAATTGTGTTGTGTCTTGGTTCTTTTTCTTGTTTGTATGACTGCAGAAACCAAATTTCGTTTGAACCTCTGGGTTCAAATGACAACAAATAAATTGTATTGTATTGTATTGTATTGTAGAAGGGGTTGAAAGTACTGAAGAATATATGGAGGAGATATACAGGAAAAACAAGGAAATAAACCAAAATAAAAACAAGGAAATAAACCACATTTACCTTACAATCATGACTGGAAAATGTAGCCTATCCATGGTGATTCATTTTCCCATCAATTCCCACATAAAAAATTAAGATAGAAAAATAAATATTCAGTACTTTTTTTTCACAATTAAACATGTGTAACGTATTACTAAAGTCATGAATGTCCCAGAATTTTCAATTAATGTTCACTATCTTCCTGATTCCTGCAGGTACAGTGCCCTCCATAATGTTTGGGACAAAGTCCCATCATTTATTTATTTGCCACTGTACTCCACAATTTGAGAATTGTAATTAGGTATGTTACAAAACCTACCTGAATCGTCATTGAGAATCTGTCCCAGCCCCATGTGCGCGATTTTGGCGCTGTTTAAAGGGGGCGGGTTTAAAACGCGATTTTTACTAGGCTGTTGCAATCGAAAATGTTCAGCCTAGTAAATCATTAACGGAAAATCGCTGGAAGACCCCATCGCAAAAGGTATTATTAGTTTTTATGGCCTTGTATAATAGTTATAGTAGTTTAAAAATCACTCTCTAAACCCGCGACCTCTCGCAGCCCCAGGGTTTTATAAAGCAAACAATTAAAGGTATGTACGTTATTTTTACATTAAAAGGGGCTTCTTAAGAACCCTGTATATAACGTTTTCTATAGCGAATAGTTCATTTTGGGCTCTTTATATCCCGCAGTATTTTTCTGGGCATTTGAGGGCACAAATCCAGCGCAATGTGAACGTTCTAAACCAGCGCTTTCCACAGGAACCCAATAGAAAGCCGATTTTAATTGACTTTAATTTACAGCAATTGAACACAAAATTCCTTCCATTTGGCCTATAAATTAATGTAAATGAGATTTAAAAATCATGTTTTATTGTGAATTATTTGTGAATATTATTTGGACACAGGCTATTTAAAAATGTTAATAATTTATTAAGAAATGGATAGATGTTTAGATCTAGTAATTGAAGTTTGAAATTAGCTACAATTGGGTAACTAACTAATTATATGCTTTAATTTCAGGTCCTCCAAGTAAGATTATTTTATATTTGTTTCAGAATGGTTCAATCTATGATAACTGAAAATTTCATTCAATTCTCTTAACTTTTAAGAAGGTTATGGGCTTTTGACTGTCCTCGATCACAGCTTTTTTGTTATGTCCATAGAAAATTAATAGGGAACAAGATGCTAATTTCCGAGTATGAAAATGGCCATAACTTTTTTATTACTTGAGATATGAAAGTGAATTAGGTGTCAAATTAAACTTATTGTTATGCTTTATCTGATGGGATAAATTGCAGACTTGATTTTTTTAATCTCAAAATGTTGTAACATTGCTATTGTAATAGAAAAAAATCACACGTGGTTAAAGTGCACATTGTTAGATTGTAATAAAGGCCTTTTTAATACATTTTGGTTTCACCATGTAGAAATGACAGCTGTGTTTGTACACAATCCACCCATTTCAGGGCACCATCATGTTTGGGAAACAGCAATGTCATGTAAATGAAAGTAGTCATGTTTAATATTTTGTTGCATATCATTTGCATGCAATGCCTGCTTGAAGTCTGCAATTCATGGACATCACCAGTTGCTGGGTGTCTTCTCTGGTGATGCTCTGCCAGGCCTGTATAGCTTATGCTTGTTTTGGGGGCTAGTCCCCTTCAGTTTTCTCTTTTATATTCAGCATATAAAATCACAATCATAATCATACTTTATTAGCCAAGTATGTTTTGCAATATTTGAGGAATTTGATTGGGGAAGTCCAGAACTAGGGGTCACAGTTTAAGGATAAGAGGGAAGTCTTTTAGGACCGAGATGAGAAAATCATTTTTTACACAGAGAGTGGTGAATCTGTGGAATTCTCTGCCACAGAAGGTAGTTGAGGCCAATTCATTGGCTATATTTAAGAGGGAGTTAGATGCGGCCCTTGTGGCTAAAGGGATCAGGGGATATAGAGAGAAGGCAGGGATGGGATACTGAGTTGGACGATCAGCCATGATCATATCGAATGGCGGTGCAGGCTCGAAGGGCCGAATGGCCTGCTCCTGCACCTATTTTCTATGATTTGCCATACAGTCACACCAATAAAAAGCAGAAAAATACACAAAATACATTTTAACATAAACATCCACCACAGTGACTCCTCCACATTCTTCACTGTAATTGAAGGAAGGTGAAAAAAAAGTTCAATCTTTTTCCTTCTTTGCTCTCCCGCGGTCGGAGGACTCGTGTCTTCCGTTGACGGGGCGATCTTGGCTCCCGTAGCCGGCGGTCAGGCCTTCTGCTTCCGGGTAATCAAGCTCCCACATTGGGGGGGGGGGGAAATCTCAGCTCCCCCCGTGCCGGGCACTCTGACCCCGGGCCGGGGCTGGTCAAAACCTTCTGTATCGTTTGGAGCTCCCTAAATCGGTCTCTACCTGAGACTGCGAGCTCCTCGATGGTGAAATCTGCAGGTCGCGGTTGCAGCGTCGATCCCAGGCAAGGGATCAGCTCCGATGATAAGCCCACGGCCTCTTGATGGGTCTCGAAGTCAGTCCCAAGCAAGGCCGCCAGCTCCATGATGTTAGGCCGCAGAGGTCCCGGAGATACGATGCGGAAAACAATCGAATATCTGGCAAGGTAAGAGATTGAAAAAAAGTTTCCCCCGACCCCAATGCCAACACCCAACCAAACCAGAGAACATTAACACACACTTTTAAAACACACACAAAATAACAAAAAAAAGACGAAAAGACAGACAGACTGTTGGCGAGGCTGCCATCGTGGCGCCTCCCGGTGGTCAGGAGATCAAAAGGCATGCTCAATTGGGTTGCGATCGGGTGAATGACTTGCCCACTCAAGAATTTACGATTTTTTAGCTTTGAAAACTTTTTTATTTTAGCAGTATGTTTGGGATCATTGGCTTGCTGAAGAATGAACCGCTGGCCAATGAGTTTTGAGGCATTTGTTTGAACTTGAGCAGATAGGATGTGTCCATACACTTCAAAATTCATTATTGCTACTACCATCAGCAGTTGTATCATCAATGAAGATAAGTGAGCCAGTAGCTTCAGCAACTATACATGCCCAGGCCATAACACCCACACCACCGTGTTTCACAGATGAGGTGGTACGCTTTGGATCTTGGGCAGTTCCTTCTCTCCTCCATACTTTGTTTTTGCCATCACCCTGACATAAGTTAATCTTCATCTCATCATCCACAACATTTTTCAGGAACTGTGGTTGCTCTTTTATTTACTTCTTGGCAAACTGTAACCAGGCCATCCTATCTTTGCGGCTAACCGGTGGTTTGCATCTTGCAGTGTAGCCTCTGTATTTCTGTTCATGAAGTCTTCTGCAGACAGTGGTCATTGACAAATCCCCACCTGACTCCTGAAGAGTGTTTCTGATCTGTCAGACAGGTGTTTGGGTTTTTTTCTTTATTATAGAGAGAATTCTTCTGCCATCAGCTGTGGAGGTCTTCCTTGGCCTGCCAGTCCCTTTGCGATTAGTAAGCACACCAGTGCTCTCTTTCTTCTGAATGATGTTCCAAACAGTTGATTTTGGTAAGCCTAAGGTTTGGCTGATATCTCTAACAGTTTTATTCTTGTTTCTCAGTCTCATAATGGCTTCTTTGATTTTCATTGGCACAACGTTGGTCCTCATGTTGATAAACAGCATTAAAAATTTCCAAAGGTGATGGAAAGACTTGAGGAAAGACTAGGTGATGAGAGCTCTCTTATACCTGCATTAAGGAGGCAATTAAACACACCTGAGCAATCACAAACGCCTGTGAAGCCACGTGTCCCAAACATTATGGTGCGCTTAAAATGGGGGGACTATGTATAAACACAGCTGTAATTTCTACATGGTGAAACCAAAATGTTTAAAAATACCCTTTAATAAAATCTGACAATGTGCACTTTAACCACATCTGGTTTTTTTTCTATTACAAATCTCAAATTGTGGAGTACAGAGGCAAATAAATAAATGATGGGACTTTGTCCCAAACATTATGGAGGGCACTGGTCGAATGATTTGAATAATCCGTGCAGTTTCTGCAGTGGAATTGACTTTGTTGACACCACCTGTGTTCTTCCCACTTTAGGGAGCGTTGGCTTTTCAGGCCCAAAGGGAAATCGTGGTGTTCCAGGTGAAAAAGGAAGGACCGGTATCCTGGTAAGACTCATTTCATTTACCCCTCTCTTGCCCTTTGGCTCCCGTTGTCCTAATGTCATGCTGAAGATGAAGCCCTAGTGTTGATCTCTTGATTAGAATGACTTCAGAACACACCTCAAAGATAGACACAAAAAGCTGGAGTTACTCAGCGGATCGGGCAGCATCTCTGGAGAAAAGGGATAGGCGATGTTTCAGGTTGAGACCCTTCTTCAGAGTGATAGCTTCAACTAACCTCCTCGTCTTTGTGTTTTGCAGCCATAATTTTGTTGTTAATGTTATAATAGGGTGGTGAGCCACATTGAAGGGTTGTTGGGAAGAACTAACTCTTAACAGCCAGATTTTGTCGGATGGAGTTGCATAAAGTTGGTGATTAAAAGTGTTTAGTGCAACAGTCTTAGTGCTAAGGAAATCAATGAGTTACAAGTTAAAGTTGGATACTTTGTCACTATTACCAGATATTTAGATGGATTAACTTTCTACTGAGTACGACATGTTCTACTTTATTTTCGATCGTGCTTTTTATCACCATGTTCCTTACTAAAGCCCCTATCCCACGTGGTCTTGGCACGCTAATTACGCGACCTCGTGGTCACGTTGAGCCGCGATGGTCCCGCAAAGGTCGCACGTAACTTCATTCGCCCGCACAGCCGTCTGGAGCGCATGACGTCATTTGAAGATGGACACAAAATGCTGGAGTAACTCAACGGGACCGGCAGCATCTCTGGAGAGAAGGAATGGTGATGTTTCGGGTCGAGACTCTTATTCTGTCTGAAAGAAGGGTCTTGACCCGAAACGTTACCCATTGCTTCTCTCCAGAGATGCTGCCGGTCCCGCTGAGTTACTCCAGCATTTTGTGCATATCTTCAATTTTCTTGGCCCCACTCTGAGAGTAGAAGTGGGGGCGGATCAGGACCGCAACGTCCATGAGCCCCAGGCCGAGCTCGGCGATCGTTTGCCTGTTTCTGCTGCTGTTGCAAGTGAGATGTTGCGTCGTGCCAGGGTCTTGGGCCTGTCCCACCTTGGCCGTCAGTTACGCGACAGGCCATTGGCACAACTCCATACCCCTCCGCGCTTCTCAGTGGGACCGGCCCCGCGCGGCCATATGATGCCCGTGCGCCTCAGATACGACGACGAGGTCACGTAATTTGCGTGCCAAATACACATAAGTGGGACAGGCCCTTAAGGCCACGCTGAAAGCAATGAGAGAAAGAGGTACAACATACATACCCCCCCCCCCCCCCCCCCCCCCCACCATTATTCTCTCTGAATGAAATCTCCTGTTTTTTTTTCCAATCTTAATTAATGGATTAATTTTTTGTTCCCATGGGAATATTCTAGGGCTCTCCGGGGCTTCCGGGTTTCGAAGGAGCTGCAGGGCCGAAGGGTGATCCAGCAGGAGGCAGTGGTGAACAAGGTGGAAAAGGAGATAAAGGTGACCCAGGCTTCCCTGGAAAGACCGGAATACCAGGAAGAGGTGGAATTCCCGGGAAAGAAGGCCCGAAAGGACACAAAGGAATTAAGGGTGACCCCGTCAGTACATGCAACCTGTTACTTGTTTTTACCATTTGCTCACGGGTCTAATTTTTCCCTCTGAATTTTACCCGACAAAGGGCAAGGGGCTTATTGACTGGGATAAAGACAGCAGGGCTGCTCAGTGGTGCAGCCAGTAGAGACTCTGCCTCACAGCGCCTGCCATTTCCCTGCCCCTTACATTGCTGATTAACTAGGAATACACCTTTGGTTTGTATTACATCGTGCAGAATTTGCTCAAGGACTTTAATGCTATTTCAGTGTGAGGATAAGAATATAAAGCATTGAATACTATACCATGCAATTTGTGGAAGAGTTGAAATTTGGAGGCAGTTGATCAGGATCTGTGGAGAATAAACATGGGATTAATGTGGGATTGGTATAAACGAGTGTATAATTTAATTTAGGTTAGAGATACAGTGAGGAAACAGGCCCTTCGGTCCACCAAACCCGGGCCAACCAACAATCACTTGCACATTAGTCCCATGTTATCCCAGTTTCACATCTTACATACTAGGGGCAATTTACAAAGGCCAATTAGCCTACAATTCCATATGTCTCTGGTATGTGGGATAAAAGCTGGTGCACCCGGAGAAACCTCACAGGATCACAGTGAGAAAATACAAACTCCATACAGATAGCTAGGATCGAACCCGGGTCTCTGGCGCTGTAAGACAGCAGCTCTACTCCTGCACTATTGAGGATGATGGTCGGAGTGTAGGGTCAGTACTTTCAAACTGCTATATGTTTTAACCTTTTGCTCACTGGTCAAATTTCTCGATGAATTTCCTCTGACAAAGGACAATGGATTTTGAACCGAGACAAATAAAACTGTCCATCTTTCCCTAACACTCCCCTTCCAGGATGCAGGGGTCAGTAAGATAGGTTCTCTATGCCAGGCCCAGGCTCACAAAGGTGTGGGCAGATCACAGCTGGGTTGGAAGCTCCTGCCCCAACTACAAAGTAGCTTCATCAGTCACCTCCGAACCAGCAGAATTGGAGCAAAAACAAGTTATTGTCGACTCCAAGGAACCATGAGCAGAAGACAACTGAGGTGCAGATGCAAAGTGTCTTCATGTGCTTGAGGTTTTTTTTTCTAAATAAGCTTTATTCAATTTTTTTTAAATCTAGACTAAATGGGACCCGTTGGGTCCCAGTCACACGGGAGGCCCTGTCCCCCAACGCAACCCATTCCCCAACGCAATATTCCACCACTCACCCATAGCCCCTAACTGCGCAGGCGCTACTAATTTCCCCTCATCCCCGAGCACGCCCTCGCCCTCCTCTTCATGTGTGGGGGGGGAGGGAAGTGGGGTGTGTGGTGGGAAGTGGGGTGTGTGAGGGGAGGAGGGGTGTGGGGTGGGAGGGGTGTGTGTGGACGGGAAGGTGTAGTAGGGGGAAATGATGGTGTGGGGGAGGGGGGAGGGGTGTGTGTGGGGGGGGGGGTGGTGTGGGCGGGGGAGGGTTGTGTAGGTGGGGGGGTTGTGGGGGCAGGGGGTTGTGGGGTGAAGCGGAGGGGTGTGGGGGAGGGGGACGGGGACGGGGGGTTGAGGATGTGGGCCGGGGTGTGTGGGGTGAGGGGGGTATGTGGGTGGGGGGGGGAGTTGTGGGGGTTGATGGGTGTGTGGGCGGGAGGGAGTGAGCACGGAGAAAAGATGGGGAAGAGCTGTGGGCGAGAGGGGGGTATCACATGGGAGGGGGGGAGGAGCCATCGAGGGGAACCAGAAGGGTAGTGGCTGGAGCAGGCAGTGCGATGGGGACTCATAGCGGGCGCTGGTCGCTGGTCATTCTCCTCCGCCGGGATCAGAGTCTCCATTTTCCGTTTGGCGACTTCTCCGACTCTGGGCTGGGCAGGGTCTCCCATGCTTGGCTGTGTCTCTGACGTGGGGCAGCTCGGGGCTGAGCTGCTTCGGGTCCCTCCGAAAATTGTGTCTGGTTGGAAACCTCCGCCGGCTATCCTCAGCTCCAGTAAAGACGCGATGGCACAGGAATGAGTGGACCATCCTGGTGACGGGAAGAGACTAATCCGCGCGGCGCTGAACGGCTGGAAAAGAGATCGATCTGCGCATGTGCGTTTTTGAAGATTATTTAAACCTCGCTAACTTTTACGACATTCAACCGATCGGAACAAAACCGTGCAATCGCAGCACAGGAGAACGGTGGGTGAACTGGCCAAAAATCGTAGCACTATCGCAAACCATTTTAGCACAAATAGAAAGACGGCACAAACTGGAAGAGAACAAGATCAGAGTTTTAGTTACGTATAGTTAGAGACAAAACAAAAAAAAGAAGGAGCGGCATGGTGGCATAGTGGTAGAGTTGCTGCCTTACAGCTCCAGAGACCCGGGTTCAATCCTGACAATGGGTGCTGTCTGTATGTTCCTCTCGTGACCACATGGGTTTTCTCTGGTTGCTCCAGTTTCCTCCCATACTCCAAAGATGTACAGGTTTGTAGGATGAATGCATTCGGTAAAAGTTATACATTGTCCCTAGTGTGTAGGGTAGTGCCAGTGTATGGGGCTCACTGGTCAGCGGAGACTCGATGGGCCGATGGGCCCGTTTCCTCGCTGC
This sequence comes from Leucoraja erinaceus, assembly GCF_028641065.1. Classification (NCBI taxonomy): domain Eukaryota; kingdom Metazoa; phylum Chordata; class Chondrichthyes; order Rajiformes; family Rajidae; genus Leucoraja; species Leucoraja erinaceus. The sequence goes on from NC_073390.1 coordinate 13,338,379, forward strand.
ATCTCTGAACTAAACTAAAACAGTGAAAATAAAATGTGTAAGAAGGAACTGCAGATGCTGGTTTATACCAAAGATGGTCACAAAATGCTGGTGTAACAGCAGGTCAGGCAGCATCTCTGTAGGATGATGTTTCGCCTTGGAACCCTTCTTCAGACTGACGTTGTCAGGAGTCTGACATTGTTGAGGAGTCTGATGAAGTTTTCCGACCCAAAATGTAATTGTCCACATTCCTAAGCATGAATGTTTGAAGGTGCTTTATTTGACATTTTTTGAAATGTTCATATCCTAACATTGCAGTCTGGATTCCGTATCGTGAAACATCAGTTTCTTTATGTATATCATTGTATCATTCAAATGTGAAGTCTATTGGCTTGTAATTTTAAAAAACTCTTTTATTTGCAGATGCGACATCCGCGACTGGGTGAGACGGGTCCTCCTGGTGCCCCAGGAAGCCGTGGTAGCACAGGACCCATGGGACCCCCGGGACAACCTGGGTTTGGTCCAACAGGTGCACGTGGTCCCGAAGGTGATCGTGGAGAATCTGGCCTAATGGGGAGTAGTGGTCTCCCAGGTTTGTATGTTAGTTTGAAATGGACCCGAGTTTAATTGTTCGTGCCAACTACAATTACCCCCTGGTCAGAAAGTACATGAATGTCAATATTAAGAGAGAATGGGATTGTACTCCACCACAATTAAGGATCTGGCCCACTTACCCGTCTTTTCAGCGGACTGTCTGCGACCTTCAAGCTCGGGGGCACTCGCCTGAAAAGCCGCGAGCTGGAACGACCGTCAGCGCGGGACACACACACACACACACACACACACACACACACACACACACACACACACACACACACACACACACACACACACGCACACACACACACACACACACACACACACATCGCAAAGGCGGGGGCCAGGGAAAGCAGGGGGGAGCGCTGTCTGAAATTCACACGGTGCAAAGCCAAGGTGATATCCGCGACGAACAGGAAGGTTAAATACGGCTAGCCCAGTGTACGGTAAGTGCTGTAAAATTAAGACTGCTAGCACAGTCTACGGTAAGTCCTTTAAAAGAGGGGGCGAGATAGAAGTGGAGACACTTTTAAGAAGCCAGACAACTTTTAATCAGCCAGAGATACACATCTGTGAAGTTTAGCGGGCATTTAACATTACCTTTTTCCTTGGTTCTGAAAACTCGTTTTTTCCCCCCAATTTTTGGTCGCGGAAATTTGTTCAACATGTTCAAAAATTTTGCGGGACCATACTGAGGCCGCGAATAGTTACCACCGTGCGGGAACCGCTCTCGACCATGAAGGAGACTCACCAGAGACCGCCCACGAACATGTGGCGACCAAGTGGCGGGCTTGTGGCGGGCGCAGAGTCTCCTGAACTCACAAATAAGGTCACCTAAGTGGTACAGGCCCTTCACCAATGACTAATTACCCTCTGACAGTAAATCACTTGGCTCACTCTTGCCAGGGCTAGATAACAACAGTATCCATGGATCTATCTCTTGCTGTAACTCTTTTTAAGCAGTCACGTGGTACATGCTTCCTGCCACCATGTGGGACTTCTATATGCTCCTCGTGTGACCTCGTGGGATTTCAGGGCCATCCAAGGAATTCCCTCTTCATTTTGAATGCTCTTGGGTCAGAGACTCTGAGGGGTCAGAGGGGATGTTGCATTTCTTCATAGAGCTTTCAGCACATCCTTCAATGGTTTCTCTCGCCTTATAATCTCTTCCTGTGACAGAGCTTGTGCGTGTGCTTTGGGAGTCTGAGCGTGCAGGCGGTGTGATCTGCTCAACCTTTCTCCAATGGTCTCTGCTCCAGGTCCAAAGGGACAGAACGGTGACTGCAAAAATATCTCAGGTGCACCAGGGCTTCACGGTGAAAGAGGAATACGGGGGCTGCGGGGAGCTCAAGGTAAGATCTAACAAGAAGAACAAAGTCAGTAATAAGCAAACATCACATTACTAAAAGGGAGAAACTCAAGTTAAATGTTCTAAACATTAGTAATCTGGCTTATATCAATGTATCTTTGAGTCCTCTGTTGCTCTCTTACAGATTTCTGATCCTCTGTTGGGTTTCCCATTCCCAGGGCTGTTCTTCCAGTATTCCTCCCTTTCCACCACGTGATAGGAATTGGGTTGTTCTTGTGCACACTCCGCATCCACTTTTCCAGCAGAGAGTTTGGAGACCAAGGCTTAGAATAGGACAGAGTCCAATGTTTTCAAAACTCAGTTCTTTTCTCTCTCTTTTTAGTTTAGTTTAGAGGTCCTTCGGCCCATCGAGTCAGCGCCGACCAGCCATCCCCAAACACTAACACCACCCTGCACACACTAGGGACAATTTACATTTTTACCAAGCAAATTAGCCTACAAGGCTGTGCGTCTTTGAAGTGCGATTGTAAACCGGAGCACCCAGAGAAAACCCACGCAGATCACAGGGAAAATGTAGAAACTCCATACAGACATCATCTGAAGTCAGGATCGAACCAGGGTCTCTGGCGCTGTAAGGCAGCAGCTCTACTGCTGTGCCACCGTGCTGTCCTGCTTCACTTGTGAACTTTTGCCAATTGCTTGATACTCACAAAGGGATGACTCAAACATACAAAACCTGTATAGATCCATCCACAACACTACGCTAGAACAATAGTGTTCACTATATAGCCAATTAAAGTTGGGTTTTTCTTTCAAACTCACAGTATAAACAACATTCTTGCAACAACAAAAGACAAAATGCAGGAAGAATTCAGCTGGTCAAGCAGCATCTGCAGAGGGAAACAGTGCAAGCTGTTTTTTCATAACTGAGAGAGAAGAGGAATAATTACCAAAATAAAGCAGTATGAATGGGTATTGGGACAAAGGCCTAGTTTACTTTAGTTTAGTTTAATTCAGTTGAGTTGAGTTCAGTTCAGACGTACCGCAACACATTGAAAGGCTTTTTCTGAGCTCTTATCTTAGGTTAATTATTTAGTTTAGTTTAGTTTAGTTTAGAGATACAGGGCGGAAACAGGCCCTTCAGCCCACTGGGTCCACGCCGACCAGAGATCCCCACACATTAACGCTACCCTTCACCCGCTAGGGACAATTTTTACATTTACCAAGCCAATTAACCTATAAACCAGTACGTTTTGGAGTGTGGGAGGAAACCTAAGATCTATGAGAAAACCCACACAGGTCACGGGAGAACGAAATAAACTCCGTACAGACAGCGCCCGTAGTCGGGATCGAACCCGGGTCTCCGGCGCTGCATTCGCTGTACGGCAGTAACTCTACCGCTGCGCCACCGTTACCGCCCAAGCAATGATGATTTCTCAAGCAATGATAATAGTAGTAAATAATATTGTCAGTGATGGGTTTTTCCCTCCTTGTATATATTTTTAGCGATATCTAAATCAGATATAAATGAGAAGATGGACACAATGTGCTGGAGTAACTCAGAGGGCCAGACAGCATCTCTGGAGAAAAAGAATGGTGACATTTCGGGGCAGGACCCTCCTTCAATCTGAAGAAGTGCCCCAACCCGAAACGTCACCCATTCTTTTTCTCCAGATATGCTGCCTGATACATTAGTTACAACAGCACTTTGTGTCTGAAGTAGGGTCCAGACCCGAAACATCATCCATCCTGTTTTCCAAGAGATGATGCCTGACCCGCTGAGTTACTCCAGCACTTTGTGTCTATCTTTGGTACAAACCAGCATCTGCAGTTCCTTTCTGCACACTCAAATATAAATGATTTTGGTAGAACAACAGAATGTTAAACTTCAGATTAAGCAAGGATGATCTAGATCGTGACAGCTGGACGAGGCTGGTTAGTTGGACGATCTCAATAGTTTAGAAACTCCATAGTTCTGTGATATATATCGGGGGCTTTCACAACATGGTGGTGCGGATTGAAACTGTTCACTGTCCAGCAGCAGCAAACTGATTCTGTGCTGAGGTGAGTGGAAATGTAAACCTGCAATGTGGTGTTCACAGGTAATCCTGGACCTCCAGGCAGAGTTGGGCCGCAGGGTGATCGGGGAGAACATGGGCAGAGAGGTCCAATGGTGAGAGGACCGCCAGGCCATCCTGGAGCTAAAGGTACATTTCATCCAAATGGTTTCGTCAACTTGTCTTTGTGTGTCTCACCATCAGAGTAAGCCAGTAAATTATTTAAAACAAATATGGTTAGTTGGGGTATGATATCGCAATAATCTGCTGTCCCTCATTTTACTCAGCTTCAGATATTCAGATGCTAATCATCGGAATCTAGAAGCTTGTTTGCTAGATCTATTTTTGTCAGACTTTGTGCAATACCAGAGTTGCAATCCAATTTTTATAGAAGCAGTCTGTTGCAATGCCATAACTTTAGAGATACAGGGCGGAAGCAGTCCCTTCGGCCCAACGAAACCATGCGGGCCAGCGATCACCCCGTATGCCAGCACTATCCTACAAGCTATGAATAATTTTACAATTTTACTGAAGCCAATTAACCTACAACCTACGCACTCTGTAGTGTGGGAGGAAACCGGAGCACCCGGAGATAATCCACACGATAACAGGGAGAACGTAGTCAAACTCCATACAGGCAGCAAAGTCAGGATCGAAACCATATCTCTGGCACTGTAAGGCAGCAACTCCATTGCTGCGCCACTCTGCTGTCCTAGCTAGTTGTAACCTAATATAGAATCATAGTTGTACAGCACTGATATGGGACGTTCAGCCTACTCCAAAATGTTGCATTTTAACCAACTGTTTTTATAATTCTGAGCAAATGTAACCAGTTTCTCTCTTGCCCCAAACTATCGATCAAATTATACCCCTAAATTATTATTTATATACTTGCTGTTTTACAGGTAACCCAGGCTTTCCAGGATCAATTGGTCCCCCAGGAATTCCAGGAAGAACAGGAGCACCTGGAATACCAGGAATGCCAGGAGTGAGAGGTTCTAAGGTTGGTGGATCACCAACAATTTCCCATTCTTACCCACGGTAGAATCAGTCCCTGGCATTGTTTCCAAAAGTGTTCGGTAGCCTTATAAAAGTCTGGAAAAGCCAGGGATGTTTAGTTTAGTTTAGTTTATGGATACAGCGCAGAAACAGGCTCGTCCGCACACCGAGTCCACACAGACCAGCGATTCCTGCAAATTAACGCTACCCTACACACACTAAGGACAATTTACACTTATACCAAGTATACAAACCCAAGCCGATTAACTTACAAACCTGTATACCATTGGAATGTGGGAGGAAAACGAAGATCTCGGAGAAAACCTACGGGGAGAACATACAAACGCCATACAGACAGCACCCATAGTCAGGATTGAACCCGGATCTCTGGCGCTGCAAGGCAGCAACTCTACTGCTGCACCACCGTGCCGCAGTAGACACGGTGGTAACATGTAGCAATACGGTGGTAAGTTTAAAGATGTGTTTGCAAACACTCTTACATATGAGTATGTGAAGGAAGTCTAATGGCTGGCATTGGATAGAGTGCAATGGCAAAGTTTAATGGGGTATACACCCAACACAGTAACATTAACTTGCCTTGATGAGTGTGCCAAAACAAAACACTGATTTAGTTTAAATGCTTGTTCTCAATGGTATTGCCATATATTATCTCAGTACATTATTAGATTTGCAGTGTGCTCTCGTTATATAGGAATTTGGAAATGGTCATCATATTTTACATCATTATAATGCTTGGTATATTTTTCATGAGTTAGAGTTACATCAACTTCACACATCAGATTGAGTGAGGGTGGGCAGTAAGCTTGGTCCCATAAGTTTAGTTGAGAATTGGAAGAAAATATCTGCCAGAAAGTTTGAAGGAAATTATTTAAAAAATGATTTTGGTACAAATTGGCACAAAGGTGAATGCCCAGACTAGGGGAATCAAGAACCAGAGGACATAGATTTAACATGAGAGGGGAAAATGGGATAGGTACTTGAGGGTAGTGCGTATATGGAACGAGCTGCAGAGGAGGTAGTTGAGGCAGGTACTATCATAATATTTAAAATATATCTGGACAGGTACATGGATAAGAGAAGTTTAGTGGAATATGGGCAGAATGCAGGTAGGCAGCACAAGTGTAGATGGGGCACCTTGGTCGCCATGGGCAAGTTGGGCCAAAGGCCTGTTTCCACCCTGTATGACTCTATGACTCTAATTTTACTTCGGAGTCACGTGAGTGACTACATGAAGAAGGCCCGTTCAGCCGCACGTGCGTCATTACGTCAGACACATTGGTGCAGGTGACCGGTTGGGGAGCAGGAGCTCCTCCAGCCCGGTAAGTTTAAACTCGAGGTAAGCTTGGTTTCTTACCTGTTTGATTCCCTGCAGGAACCTCTTGTTCCAGAGGCTTTCTGCCGGAGGATTCGCGAGGCCCGACGAGGGAACCAGCTATGTGCTGTGGGGAAACCCCGGTTCTTGCCGCCAAGAGCGGGTAGCTGGAGTATGTCGGGTGTTGCGGAAGACGGTCGCTGACGGGGGTCAGTGGCTTCCAGGTGCTCCGGGTGCCGAGAGGGATTCCCTCCGATAGGCACAGAGACGCTGGGGTTCCCAGGGAGGAGACCTCCAGCAAGCCGGGTGCCGGGAGGGGTCTTCTTCTTCTTTGGAGTTTTACGGCAGCCGGCATCCGCAATGTTGCATTGCTGCCACCTTCTGGCTTCATTCCACAGTACTCATGTCTTTACATTATATCCTTTTTATAAGGCCAGAGGCCCTCAAGAAATCAAACAACACCTTTACTCCTTTTCCTTTCCCTCCACACTCTAGAATGTTCTTTACTGATATTTCTGTCACTCCAATTTTCTTCATTTCACTGGTCATAATTCCTCTTTCTGTCTCATATCTCCTACATGCAATTAGGGCATGCTGAACTGTTTCCGGCTGATGGCATTCCTCACACAGCCCAGTAGGGTGTTTTCCCAATATTTTTAATGTGCTGTTCAGGTGAGTGTGTCCTATCCTCAATCTTGCTAATACTACCTGTTCCCTCCTGTTCCCCCCCTCTTCTTGTTGTAATGCCCACTCTGTTTTGTAGTGAATAGAGGTGTCTCCCCTTTGTCTCCTGTTCCCAGTATTGTTGCCATTCCTGATTTATTTTCTTCCACACAATGTATTTTCCTTCAGATTTGGATAATTGTAAGTTTACCTCTATGTTTCTTTTTTTTAAAGCCTCCTTTGCTAATTTATCAACCTTTTCATTTCCTAGAACACCAATGTGTGCTGGGACCCACAACAAAGTCACGTCACTGCCCCCTCCTTGTCACTTGGCTTAATAGTAGTAGGATTTCATACATTAGGTCAGGCCGCCTATGGGATGCACCAGACCCAATACTGTGACTCCGCCCTGGGCAACAGATTGGAATCAATAGAAACCTGGTACAGCCTTGTGGTTATAAAGGAGTTCCTATTCATTAGACTAACTGGCAATGTAATAGATGTGATGCAGCTGTGCAAGTGGGAGAACTGACAGTATGCTTTATGACAAACAATAAGGGTCATGAAGGTCATTGATAATACAACTTGCTATTGCCAGATGAAGCTAATAAAGCCACTATGATGGACAAACAGTATTCAGCATTGCTCCAGTAGTTGATCAATAAATATGTAATTATATTGCAAAAAAGATGCTATGGCTTAAGGTGGGAACATGCGAATGTCATCTCTAGTTGGAGGTGCAGGAGATTTGCAATGAGTTATTAACTCTTCAGTATTGGTATCAACTATCTATAGACCCTAAGTGCATTTATGGGTTAAAGAGTGATTGAGTGAATATGCATAGGTGCATGCTCAACTTCATGTTGATACACTAAGATGTGGCATATGATAAGCACGAGGGTGCAATCAGGGAAAGATCCTGTAAAAGGTACATAATCTAATTTGCCACTGGAGTATCATTAAGTACAGATCAATGACAACACAGAATGGGTGTTGGACCACGCAGTATTTATGAAATTCTGATTTAATGCAACACCGAATATAGATATATTGTTTTCATGCTAATTAAAGGTTGCAAAAATGGGTGGCATAACAGTGGCGAAAGATACATTCTCGCTACAAGCATGAGGAATGGTCTTTTATATCTTCCTCCAATTTGCTTTATGAGTCGGGTCTTGAAATAGTCATCAAGAGTCACTTTAGGTTCCAGCTGTGGAATTGGCCTATGCACTTTGATTCCCGATTTGTCGGGAATAATAATAATGCAATGGTTATTTTAAACGTAACTTGCTGGTTCAGCCCGTGGCTTGAGAGATCAGCTGTTGCATGATAAAATCAATATATGTTCTACAAATTCTCAATAGACTGCTTACAGCTTGGGTTGTCACGCCTATTTTTGTATGTATTCACAGTGCTGGAACGGTACTTTGCTGCTTCAGATGGGAAGCATTTGTTTAATGCTCATGTTATATTTAAAATGGTACAGATTCTGAGCTATTGCAGTTCATTTAAATGGTCTTTGACAATATTGAATTATAGGGTCATTAACTGTGCCTAGGGGCTTTCCATCAGACTTACTGCAGCTAATAAGGTCCAAGTTGTTGGGTTCACCTCGGATATCGAGTTAGTAAAGGATATCTGTTACACAGGTTCCCCAGGACAAGTACAATGCAGTACGGGAGATTGACATTGTGTAACACTATTTTAACCAGGGGGTTCCAGCTACATTCTTAGCTTTGATTGGACCTCATTAGGTAGTTATCCTCCTGGCGCTGGTTAGCGCAAAAGGTCACTCGCTACATTATTGTGACAGGAGAGGATGATTACATCTGCAAATATATGCATCGTATTTTATACGATAATTAATTTAAGCAGAGCAGTAGGGGTGTCAGGTCTCAAAATAGTTCAAGACATACCCAGAGATTTTTCGCTATGTGGGGTGTTAAAACGGAGTTGCAGTATGCAGGAGTAGATACTGATCCGGATCTCGTTCCACCAGGGCTACTATAACAGCAGCAGCAAGGGTTAATTACGTTCCGCTAGACCACATCCTAACGGCTGTATTGTGGTCAAACGAACAATATTTCAAACATGTTATAATAACCGTTGCCAGACCAGAGGTATTTCTCAATTTATTTTATGTTCTGTTATAGGTTCCATCCGGATGAGAGATGAGATTATTGTTATTGCTTATTTAACAGCATCAGCATGTTTAAATCTATGTCATGACTGTATGCATTATGAATGTTTTCCTTCATTTGTCAATGAGGCAGTTGTGGTTTTGTAGACTTGTTTCTCACGGCATGAATTCACAGAGCTTTGAAATCTTCACATAGTCACTCGCGTGACTCCGAAGTAAAATAGTAAGATTAAACGAGAACTTTCCAGTTTGAAGTTTGATCTTTATTTTGTGAGGAGTTGCGATGAGGAATTACGTGCCCTCCGCTCCCAGCCCTCATTAAGATCATCTGGTAGTTCTAGTCTTCTTTCATCTTACTATCATACTTCAGTCACTATTATTATCTGTGATTTCACACCGCTGCTTCGAAGATTGACGCACGTGCGGCTGAACGGGCCTTCTTCACGTAATCCCTCATCGTAACTCCTCATAAAATAAAGATCAAACTTCAAACTGGTAAGTTCTCATTTAATCTTACTATTTTATCATCGGAAGAGAAAACTCTGTGTAATGATGCATTAAAAATGAATAAATGTCATCAAATCTATCCTTTTGTTTTCAGGGTGTCAAAGGTTATGGGCTACCAGGCACCACTGGGCCACCAGGTCCTCCAGGAAATGTAGGACTTCCAGGGCAGAAGGGTAACGCCAGACCCTGTGGACCTCCTGGAAGTGATGGCCGTCGTGGTTGTAAGGGCTCTCACGGTCCAAACGGTACTGAACTCTGATTCAATGCTTGAAATTCCAAAATAGCTATCTGGTTAAATTACCCCGGCAATGCCCTTACATAAAGGTGGCAATCCTACCTTCAGATAATAAGGGATATATATGTGAATGAATGGGTAATCTGCCTACCTGACGTTTAATATTACAAACACATCATAGATGGATTTGTTGTGAACATTAAACTGCATGGCTTTTAAGATACATTTGTAAGAAATAATTTAGTTTCATCTGTTGGCAACATTTTTGACATTTTATAGCTTTATAAAACTTTAGTGGGACCACATTTAGAGTATTACTAGACCAAGTGCAGACCCGTTGAGTCTGCTCCCCCAATGGTGTGATCCCCCAACCCAATATTCCACCGTGCACCCGTCTCCTCCAACGGAACTGAACCCGTTCCCAAATGTAAGATTCCAGCACTCCCCTGCCTCCCTCAGCAGTGGATTAACAAAAAATTCCAATTTCACCTCCCCTGCCTGCTGCAGCAGTTCCAATTGCAATACTAATTGGTCCTCCCCCTCCTGCTGAAGCACTTGCTGTGATATCCCATTGAGGTGAAAAGTTCAGAGTGTTCCTGTCTTGCAACTTAGTTTTGAAGTGTGTTGGAAGCTGATAGGAAGGAGCAGCGAATCAAAAGGCAGAAAGGCAGCCGGACGCCAGGCGGCAGGCGGCAGCCACACAGTTTTAATATATTAACTAGACCAAGTGCAGACCCGTTGGGTCTGCTCCCCCAATGGTGTGATCCCCCCACCCAATATTCCACCATGCACCCGTCTCCTCCAATGGAACTGAAGCAGTTCCCAAATGTAAGATTCCAGCACTCCCCTGCCTCCCTCAGCAGTGGATTAAAAAAAAAATCCAATTGCACCTCCCCTGCCTGCTGCAGCAGTGAAAAGTTCAGTGTTCCTGTCTTGCAACTTTGTTTCGAAGTGTGTTGGAAGCTGATAGGAAGGAGCAGCCGTCAACGAATCAAAAGGCAGAAAGGTAGCGGACGGCAGCCGGTCGGATGGCATGAGAGTTTTATATATTAATAGATAGATGTTGGGTTCTGGTTGCCCCTTTGCAGCATGGGAGCGGAGGCTTTGGAGAGGATGCATAAGAGGTTTACCGGGATGCTTCTTGGATTGGAGGGTTCTATCTACAAGGGAAGGTTGAACAAACTGGGTTTGTTTTCTTCGGAGCATTGGAGGTTGCGGCTCTATCAGCACCTGATAGAAGTTTATGAATTTACAAAAGGCACAGATGGGGTAGATAGTCACAACCTTTTTTTCCAGAGTAGAAATGTCAAACACTAGAGGTTGTAGCTTCAATGTGAGAGGGGGGGATTTGAAAGGGGATGTGTGGTGTACGTGTTTTTGGTAGATGCTTGGAATGCGCTACCAGAAGCCGATACAACAGTGGCATTTAAGGGGCTTTTAGATAGGCACGTGAATATGCAAGGAATGGATTACATGCAGGCAGAGAGAATTATTTTAATTTTGCATCATGTTTGGCAAAGAGATTGTGGGCCAAAGAGCCTGTTCGTGCATTGTACACTTCCAGGTTCTATGTTGTTCCCTGTAGATTAACACTTCTTGTTGGTTCCCATAAGAACATCCATTGTTACCTCCATCTTCTGGACACAATCATTGCAGAAGGGATGGGTATGAGATTTTCATTCTTGTTCAGATTATATGTACATTGTAGTCAGATAGAGGAGGGGGCAGGGAGAGTGAATTCCAGAAAAAGAAGAATAAATATGTAGCAGAGAGGTTTGTATAAGGTAACAAGTGTTTTGTGTTGAGTAAAGTACTTCGAAAGTAAAAAATGTGCGCACATTGCAGAAATCAAATAAAACAGAAACTGCTGGAAATACTTTGCAGGTGACCTTGGAAACAGAGGTCCCAAGGGGCCAAGAGGTCCACGTGGATCACCAGGAAGAGGCCTACCTGGACTTGTAGGTGTAGAGGGCGCACCTGGACCAGATGGTCCTCCAGGTACTAACCTTACTCTCCATCATCCTTATTTTGTACATCACAAATGAAGATAATGGCAATATTTTTGTAGACACGGAACGTAAAACTATAGATGTTGTCAATCCGAAACGCAAACAGAAAATGCTGGCACACTCTGGAGGTCAAACACCACCAGCGGGAAGGCAATCATGGTCAGATATTTTTTGAGTCAAGGGTGGGCTCCACCCTTGATGAAGGGTTGTTGACCTGAGATGTCAAACTCATTTCCTTCCCACAAGATATGGGTAGACCTGTAGAGTGGTGCAGCATTTTCTGTTTGTGTTTTGGACTAAAGATATCGCATTGATATACAGGTCTACCACAGATTATCCAGCACCCTTTGTTCCAGAACCTTCCCTCATTATCTGTTTTGCCAGAGGTCACGGGGGGGGGGGGGGGGGGGGGGGGGGGGGGGGGGGGGGGGGGGGGGGGGGGGGGGGGGGGGGGGGGGGGGGGGTGGGGGGGGAACAGATCGGCCTCCTCTGTCCGGGCCGGAGTTCCAGAGTCCAGCAAATCCGACCTTCTGATCGGCGCAGAAGTCCTGATGAGGTAAAGATCAGCCACCTCACCCGGCCTAGGCTCCACATTTTCGGAGGGGACTTCCTGGGGGGATTTAAAGTGCTCTCTCACAATGTTGTCCAGATTAAAGGAGGTGCCGAACCACCCAGATGCTGGAAAATTGATGGTGGACCTGTAGTTACAAATAATTTATATGTTGTTGTGCCATTGTGATTAGATCATGTCCTTTTTTAATTTGGGTTAAATTTGTTCTGATCTTCCCCAAAATGTATTCAAAACCCTTTAAGAAATTAAAATCCTCTGCAAAATCTATTGTTATTAGTCAGGAATATTGTTGGTACATTGTTTGACTTTTCCATCAGGTTAGAATCAGTATCACACTTTATTCGCCAAGTATGTTTTGCAACATACAAGGAATTTCATTGGCCAGGTCAGTTATAAAATTTAAAGTAACAGATCACTCAAAAACACACTTTAACATGAACACCCTCCACATTGACTCCTACACATTCCTCTCTGTGATGGAAGGCAAAATAAAGTTCAAATCCTTCCCTTAGTTCTTCCTCGGCCTTGGGCCTCAAGCGATGACGGGATGATCTTGACTCCCGTGGCCGGCGGCGTTTGGGCCCTCCGTGTCAAGGCGATCAAGCTCCCGCATCGGGGCGCTTGATCCCCGTGTTGAACCTCGTGTCGGGGCTGGTCGAACCTTCCGCGACGTTGGAGCTCCCGACTCGGCCTCACTGAGACTGCGAGCCCTTGGTGTTGGTTCCGCGGTGGGAACGATCCCAGGCAAGGGATCAGCTCCAATGTTAAGTCCACGCCCTGCGTTGGGGCTCACGACAGTCCAAGGAGGCTTCCAGCACCATCGATGGTAGGCCGCAGAGCCCGGAGAATGTGATCCGAAAATCAATCACATCTCCGGGAAGGTAAGAACCTGAAAAAAAGTTTCCCCCGACCCCCTCCCCCCACATAAAACAAACCTAAGAACATTAAAACAAAAACTTTTAACAAACAAAAAAATACCAAAAAGAGTGAAAAGACGAACAGACTGTCGGCAGGGCCATTCAGAGCCAAACTTGTTTGCTGGATCATAGATGGCACTACAGGTGCACAACCTTTTATCCGACGATCCAAATAACGAAAACCTCCGAATAGCGAAAAAAATTTCGGTCCTTGAAGAAAGGTCCTTGAAAATGTTCACCGAGGGCGGCCCGCAGAGGTGACAGCGGAACCTCCTGTCGGTCCCGGTCCTCGAAGAAAGGGGAACTAAATCCCCATTCATAAAAGAAAAGGTGAGGGTATATTGCGCGGGAGGGTTAATAATTGACAATATGCTGCTGCCTGTCCGAGATCCCAGAGACCCACAGCCAGCAGCAGCCCAGCCCCGTTCCAACTACAGAGGACTACTGCAAACTGGCCGGAGACGTCAGGACCACCAGAAGCCGCTCCCCGAGCTGCACCCCCTCATCGGGACACCGACCCCCAGGCCCACTGCAAGCACGGAGATCCCAGATCAGCAACTCCAGCCCAGCCCCGCTCCAACTCCAGAGGAACACGCTCCCCGTATGGACAGAAGCTGATGGTGTGCAAGGGCCGTCGTGTTTTTGGGGTCGCGCAGCTCGGGCTGTGGGCGAACTGCCACTTGTCGCCGTAGCGGCCCATCGGGGAACGGATTCCTCTGGAGTTGGAGGGGGAGTGGGGTATTGTGCTGTTTGATGGCCCCCTGCTATCCCAGGGACAGGGAGACAGGACGTTTCACCGAGGGCGGCCCGCAGAGGTGACAGCGGAACCTCCTGGATTGGTCGGTCCTCGAAGAAAGGGGAACTAAATCCCCATTCATAAAAGAGAAGGTGAGGGTACATTGCGTGGGAGAGTAGGAATCCAAAGACAAAGGTGAATTAGGGTTCACGGAGGGCGGCCCGCAGAGGTGACAGCGGAAACTCCGGTCGGTACTCGAAAAAAGGGGAACTAAATCCCCTTCATAAAAGAGAAGTGGAGGGTATATTGCCCGGGAGGGTATATCGCCTACCTGGAAGAAACCGGACATTTTTTCCAGGATGTCGTCTGCACACCAAAGCTCACCAGTTTATGTTTAAAGTTTTACTTAACGTTTGTCTCGTCTTTATTATTTATTCGGGGGATTCAAGAATCCCCAAGCTAGGCCGCCTATGTATCGTGAGTCTACCGTGGGAACTCTTTAACTCAGGGAGGCAGCAGCAGATTGTCGCTCCCTTCAGTTTCCCAGCGACAGTCACCTGCCACGGGAGAGAGATCATGCACTGTTGTAGGTCTCCTTTGCACGTCGGTGTTTCTGTCTTTCTCCACTCATTGTTGGCCCCATCTGTCACCACCCCCATCTACACCCCTCTGCTTCCCGGCCATGTGTGTGACCCCTTCCCTCCCCTCTCCAGCTCCCCGCTCATTGCACCGGCGCGGGGGCTTTGTACTGTCTTCACGTCGGCGATGGCAGCAGATCGGTGCGAGTCACCGGAGACGTCAGGACCAATTGGACGTCGAGCACCAGGCCCACCGCAAGCACGGAGAACCCAGAGACCCACAGCCAACAGCAGCCCAGCCCCGCTCCAACTACTTAGGAACCTGGGTTGCGGATGACGGGGCGCAGCTCGGGGCGTCGTAGGGGCCCATCGGGGATCGGGTTCCTGTTGGTCCTGACGTCTCCGGCCACCTGCCATCCTCCGGGAACTGTACCGCCCTTGCAGGAGAGTGGGGTTGTTTGCAGTTGCAGAGGGAGGGGGCAAGGGCGGTACAGTTCCCAGTCTCAGCTCCTGTCCATGGGGGTGGCCGGAGACGTCAGGACCAACAGGAACCCCCAGGCCCACTGCAAGGACGGAGATCCCAGAGACCCACAGCCAGCAGCAACTCCAGCCCAGCCCCGCTCCAACCCCAGAGGAACACGTATGGGCAGAAGCTGATGGTGTGCAAGGTGTTCTTGGGGTGGCGCAGCTCGGGCTGTGGGCAAACTGCCACTTGTCGCAGTAGCGGCCCATCGGAGAGCGGATTCCTCTGGAGTTGGAGGGGGAGGGGGGTATTGTGCTGTTTGATCGCCCCCTGCTATCCCAGGGACAGGGAGACACAGCGGCTTTTTAGACTGGTGGGCAATCACTTCCAAAGTTCTGCCCACACAGTCAGTACACCTCTCCTACACTGCATTTCATACAAACATTTATTCTGCAAGAAAAAACTACATTGAAGACTCAAACTCGCGACCGAGTAACTGCCGGGATCAAGGCGCAAACTCGCGACCTTAGATCGCCTAAGG
Source organism: Leucoraja erinaceus (assembly GCF_028641065.1). Lineage (NCBI taxonomy): Eukaryota > Metazoa > Chordata > Chondrichthyes > Rajiformes > Rajidae > Leucoraja > Leucoraja erinaceus. The sequence goes on from NC_073390.1 coordinate 13,354,013, forward strand.
GCATGTAGCCCCGCTAGGGTGACATGAGTGCGGGAGGTGATTCAATGCTGCGGGCACATTTACAAATTGAGGAATTCATTCAACACACTGCATTTCATACAAACATTTATTCTGCAAAAAAAAACCTACATTGAAGACTCAAACTCGCGACCGAGTAACTGCCGGGATCAAGGCGCAAACTCGCGACCTTGCGGATATGAGCCGAGCACTCTACCACTGAGCCAGCCATTAAAATCTACGCTAAAAAATTTCCATTCCGAAGACCGACAAATTCTGAATTACGAAAAGTGTCTGGTCCCAAGGCTGTCGGATAAAAGGTTGTGCACCTGTACTTGTAAGAGTAATGTTCTGATTTCAAGTCCCTGGTCCAAAAGATCAATAGTCTAGTGTGTAGGCACTGTTCCCATGGTATGCAGGCATTTAATTTAATTAGCTGGAACTCATACTGCTGTTCATGTATTAGCTTCATGGGTTACTTTGCTATTAATTATATTGCATGACTTATTCACATTGAGCCTTGAATTTTTTTATCAATTCTTAAGAAAATTGCTACTGAAATTATATACATCATTGAATCTCTCCTCAACTTCAGTTTTTAAGATGCAAAAAATTAAAATCATAATATGGAAGATAATGGTTTCCAATCGATATACTGATTGAGTGAGCAGGTCTGATTGAATAAGCAATATGAGATCTTAATTTCCAGGAAAATCAAAAATACTGCAGATGCTGAAACTCAAATAAAAACAGAAAATGCTGTGAACACATTCTGCAGATCAGGCCGCATCTGTGGAGAGAGGCACAGAGTTAATGCTATTTGCCAGCAATAAAGTGTCTCCTACCTGAAGTGATCACTCCACAGATGCAGCCTGGCCTGCTGTGTTTCCAACTAGTTTCTCGTTTTTAGTTTAGAGATACAGTGTGGAAACAGGCCTATACACTAGGATACATTCATAGCAAACCAATTAACCTACAAACCTGTACGTCTTTGGAGTGTGGGAGAAAACAGAAGATCTTGGAGAAAACCCACACAGGTCACGGGGAGAACAAACTCCATACAGTCAGCACCTGTAGTCAAACCCGGGTCTCTGGCACTGTAATGGGCCTGTCCCACTTAGGCGATTTTTCAAGCTACTGCCGTCGGCTGTCAAGTCGCGGCAGTTGCTTGTAAAACCGGCGAATGGAACAGTGACTGTCAGAGTGGAACACACACACACATCGCTTCCTTCACCAGCCCATTATGCAGGCGGGGGACAGGGCAAGCAGGGGGGAGCACTGTCTGAGTGAAATTCACACGGTGCAAAGCCAATGTGACGCAGACACACCCCGCGATGAACAGGAAGGTTGGCGCTGTAATTAAGACGGTGAAAGCACAGTGCATGGAAAGGGTCACGTAAGTCCTTTGAAAGAGGGGGGGGGGAGAAAGAGTGGAGACAACTTTTAAGATGCCAGAGATACACGGCTGTGAAGCTCAGTGGACATTAACATTACTGGTCGGTTATCCTTGGTTCTGAAAACTACTGCTTATGTTTTTTGTCCCAATGAGCCAATTAAATTCACCAGTCAGCACCAGCTACAACCTACCAAACCTTCGACCTCCTGGCATCCCACTACCACGGCATCTACGGGACGAGAATTCTCGCTACTCTCCATGGCGGCTTCATTCTAGTCGCCACTAATTTTTCAAGGTTGAAAAATTTGCAGCGAGTAGTTCTCAGAAAGCGGGAACCATTAGGCTACTGCAACCACCCGCAACCATGTGGCGACCGCATAGTCTCCTGCAGTCCCCTAAAAAGTCATCTAAGTGGGACAGGTCCATAAGGCAGCAACTTTACCGCTACACCACCATGTCACACTGTTGGTTTCATTCTTAATTTCAATTACCCTTAAATCATGCAATTTTCAACAGTATAATGCTATCAGGGTTTAATCTAATTGAAAATGTGTTTGTTTTGGAGCATCATGATGATTTGCATGTAAAAGAAGGAATATTAAAAGATACAGGGAGAGCCGGAGAATGAAGTCAGATTAAGTGATCCCTGCGGCTTGTAATACAGCCCAAAATGTCAGTTTCTACTCTTTTTTCCTTTGATTTTATGTAAGGAAATTTATTTTAACAGGATTACCAAGTAGAGGACCCATGGGTGATCCCGGTATTCCAGGAATTGGCATTCGAGGTGCTCCTGGAATGCCGGGGCATAATGGGAATCCAGGCATTGCGGGATCTCCTGGACCGAGAGGTCCGCCAAGCCAACCAGGATGGCCAGGAACAGCAGGAAGATCAGGTGAACCATTCCACCTTATGGTGAACAATGAAAATGCTGAAAATGTGAAAATGGGGGACCTGACAGGGGGCCACCTAGAACAAGGGGGGGGGGGGGGGGGGCAACAAAGGGGGGGAAGGGGGGAATATTACTGAGTACAATATGACTGAGATCTTGTTGCACTCTGCTGGTTGAATCATTTCTTTATCGTAATATCCAAAGCATAATGCATGTGGTATCCCAATGTGGTTTTCCATCCAGGTTTTAACCAGGCCTGAGACTCCTTAGCTTGTGTGTAAAAAGAGCACAGATACCTGTGGGGACAGAAGCAGAGTTAATGCTTCATGCCAGCGATAAAGAGTCTCCTCCCTCATGTACCAAAGTCAGTGGAATGGAATAGATAATAGGCCATTCCATAGTAAAGAGGACACGCTATTTTGCACTGCTCCCAAAGTTCTTATTGGGTCTAGTTGCATTTTTCTGATCGGAAAGTAAATCACCTTGATTGACCTGTCGGGACTTGCGACTGAAATATTATATACAATAGACAATAGGTGCAGGAGTAGGCCATTCAGCCCTTCGAGCCAGCACCGCCATTCAATGTGATCATGGCTGATCATCCCCAATCAGTACCCCGTTCCTACCTTCTCCCCATATCCCCTGACTCCGCTATTTTTAAGAGCCCTATCTAGCTCTCTCTTGAAAGTATCCAGAGAACATGCCTCCACCACCCTCAGAGGCAGAGAATTCCACAGGCTCACCGCTCTCTGTGAGAAAAAATGTTTCCTCGTCTCCGTTCTAAATGGCTTACTCCTTATTCTTAAACTGTGGCTCCCCAACATCGGGAACATGTTTCCTGCCTCTAGCGTGTCCAAACCCTTAACAATATTAGTGGGGTTTAATTGATGGAGAATCTTTCTGGACCTTTTTGACATTCGATAGAAAATTTTTAACACTAGATTTTATTCTTTGCCAAAAACTGTCACCTTGCGAAAAATAGCACATAATTCAAAAACATGTAAATTAAACATACACGTCACTAGACCATCAGCAGTAAATGTGAATTAATTATTCCATGAATACCAGCGCATAAAACACGAGCTGCGTGTATATGTTTTTAGAACTCGTATGATTATATTTTGTTTTCATCTTCAAACAGGTGCTAAAGGTGAACCGGGTATTATGGGCGAGCCGGGGACTGCAGGCTTAATTGGTCGTCAAGGACCTCAGGGCCGGTATGGAGACAAAGGTAAAGGATGGGAGAGAAGATAACTACATCACAGGGAGAACATATGCTGTGATGTGTTGCCTAATTGAAATGTTTCAATGCTTTTATTGCAAGGAGTTGTTTAATAAATGCAGTTTTGTAATTGAGTGATACAGCACGGAAACAGGCTCTCCAGCCCACTGAGTGGATCAAAGTCATCTGTTTTTATATATATATATATATATGTGTATATATATATATATACACATATATATATATATATATGTATATATATGTGTATATATATATATATATATATGATCCATCAGTGGGCTGTGGGTGTATATATAAGAATGTCATGGTTGTGTGTTTACATATACATGACAACAAAACATACTATGGCTATATTATATAGTGTGTATAAACTAACAATGAATTTGATCCACTCAGTGGGCTGTGGGACCTGTTTCCATCCACTCCCAACTCACAAGGGGGCAATTTACAGAGGCCAATTAACCCACACGCCCGCACATCTTTGGGATGTGGGAGAATAAACCCAGTGACCAGGGAAAATGTACAAATTCCACACGGGCAGCACCTGAAATATGGATGGAACCTGGGTGTCTGCTACTGTGAGGCAGTAGGGTTACCAGTAGCACCACTGTGCCACCCTACAACATAGGTACATGGGCCCTTGGTACATAGTCTGTTGGTCCCAGAAGAAGATCTACTGTCATCCATTGTGGTTGAGAGCAAGTAGATTGCTTGTTGTAAGTTTCTCTCGCATTGTATTCTTGTCCCATGCACCTAATGTATTCTCAGTTAATCATCGCAATAGCGCGGCTAAGATATGAAATTCGCTATGTGCAATGCACAGCTAATAACATCATCAGTATTCCCTTGAAAGACTAACAGACCTGCACAGAACACTTACAGTGTGAGCTTGTCTCTGAAGTATGGACACCAACAAATGGGGATCAGCATCTTATGCTCAAAGTGCTGATTCAAAGCTGCAACTCATTGATTAAACAGCTATGTCTAAGCACATGGAATCAGGGTGATACATTTGTTCCAGATAAAACATAAACTACAGTGTGTAAAAGTTCAAAATACCGAATCTTGGTACTTGTAAATAGAACTGGGAATAGTGCTGCTGAAAATAGTGAGCAGTGTACGTATAGATAGAAGGTACACAAAAATGCTGGAGAAACTCAGCGGGTGCAGCAGCATCTATGGAGTGAAGGAAATAGGCAATGTCTTGGGCCAAAACCTTTTGGCCCGGAACGTTGCCTATTTCCTTCGCTCCATAGAAGCTGCTGCACCCGCTGAGTTTCTCCAGCATTTTTGTCGATTGTCCAGCATCTGCAGTTCCTTCTTAAATACGTATAGATAGATCCCGCTTATCAATGTTCATTCACTGGATTTGAAATTGTTTTATTATTGGTATTGGGATAATTGGCAGGGCCAATAGTTATTTCTCAAGCTATGGCCCAATGGAACTACATAGGACCATGTGAAGAACGCATTCACACTGTGGTATTAGTGAGAAATTCCAGCATTTGATAATGTAGGAATGCCAATGGAGTCATAGAGTGATGGATTTCAGCATTGATATAAGTCCTTTAACCCAAAATGTCCATGTCTTCCTCAGCTTGGCCCATGCATTTGCCTGCATTTGGCCCATATCCCACTGAACTTGTCCAAATGTATTTTAAACTTTATAATTGTACCCACCTCTGCCACTTCCTCTGGGAGTTCATTCCATATACTCAGACCCTCTGAAAAACCTGCCCCTCAGATATCCTTCCAAATCATTCCCCTCTTACCCATACCCTTATGCTCTCTAGTTTTAGACTCCCCTACTCTGTGAAAAAACATGATGACCATCTGCGCTCTTTATGCTCCTCATAATTTTATAATTCTTGATAAGGTCACCCCTCAGCCTACATCACTGCATGGAAAACAATCCCAGTAATTGTATAAATAAAGGCACTAAGTGACTTGGTGCCCGAAGCATCTGCACTCTAAGTGGCCAAGTCACAATTTTTTTTGAAGGGCTGTTGAAGAAGCATTGGCAATTTGCTGCATTGCGTACCAGAAATATTTTAATTAACCTCCCTGCGCCCACAGTGCTTAGGTGGCAAATGGAGTGAACATTTGGACCGGGAGATAAGATGTAAATCAAGCGACCTGCCTTTCCTTGATGCGTTTAATTGTTGTTGCTGCTGCGGTCATCCAAGCAAGGGAAGAGTATTCCATCACTCCTGACATGTCTTGAAGGAAGGAAGGAAAGCCTTTGGAGAGCGGGGAGGTGAGTCCTTGGTCCCAGGATATCAACTTGCTGACATGCTTGTTAATGTTTCAATGCAGGCAGCAATGGTCGGACTGGACCAAGGGGTGGCAGAGGCACAATTGGAATGAAAGGTCAAAGGGGTGCAAAGGGAATGAAAGGCAATTCGTGTGAAATGACAATAAAAGGTGCAATGGGAGATCCTGGACCTCCAGGTAACTTGACCATTTTACAAACGTTTTGAAATGTTGCAGTGAATAAAAGGAAAATTCATATCCTGTACTCTCCTTCTCCACTCGAATCAGCCAATTGTTAAATATCTTCATCAGTGGCAATCTGCTGCCATCAGCAAAGTAAGCAAGAAGCTCTCTTTACCTTTAAGAAAATGCGGGAGAGAGTTCAGAATATTCTTGGTTTCTTCAGTGTTAAGGATTTTTGCATTTGTGTGAAATGTTCAATAATCTAGAAATGGTGCTGGTGAGTTATTCACGTTATTTCCCTATTTCTCTGAGAACAAGAATTGGTCAAAAACCTCGTAGCAACTCCTCTAAAAATACAAGCGCAGGGTCATTCTTGTACATTGTTCACTTCTTTCACCACTCGACCAGTGTAACAGGTTTCAAAATGCATAATGATTTCAAAGCCCACCGTGGGAGTTGCAAATATTGGTGAGTATTCTGTGTAAATCATTTATGTGGAGGCCGTCAATGGATATTTTAAGGCAGAGAGTGACAGATTCTTGATTAGTGCGGGTGTCATGGATTATGGGGAGAAGGCAGGAGAATGGGGTTGAGAGGGAAAGATAGATCAGCCATGATTGAATGGTGGAGTAGACATGATGGGCCGAATGGCCTAATTCTGCTCCTATAACTTATGAACTACTTATCCATTGGGCTTTTTGCATCGTCTGATAATTGAGCAGCTGTGCTTCAAAAGATATAAAACACATTGGTTACCCAAGACAACTACGTCAATTGATCTCTGCTATTCTTCAGAAATCTTGGCCGTTTGCATTTCAGTGAGAACCTGGTGTGTAGATAAATGATGGTGGCAGTCTTTTTCAATTGAACAATTTAATTAAACTAGCTTCTGTTTATTCCACCTATAGCAAATTGTTATCTTATTTTATATATGTTGTAAACACAAGCAATTTGTATTAAAACCCATTTAAAAAATTATTAGATGGACAAAAGTGCTGGAGAAACTCAGTGGGTGAGGCAGCATCTATGGAGCGAAGGAAATAGGCAACGTTTCTTGCCAGAAATTTAAAAACAAATGAATCTTAATATGCGGGGATTCTCCTGCAAAAGAATTAGGAGGATGAAAGTGATGTTGTGAATTAGCAGGATGAAGTGTAACCTGCCACAAGCTTTCCTTACCAGGACTGGATCAAGGAACAGGACCAAAGGGTGAGATGGGTTCTAACGGTGAGCCAGGCTACAAAGGTAAAGAGGGAATGCCCGGACCACCAGGCCCAGAAGGTACCAGGATTTAATTGCAATTAAGAATGCATCAGTAAATTGTTACATCATGACTGCTATATTTTGCTCAATTTTACCATGTAATGGAAGTGTGAACTGGACTACCTGGACTGACTCTCTCGCTTCTGAAGAACTCCAGTATCGGTTGTTGCGGGTGTTGTGGGAAGAGAGGGGAGGGGACGGTAGGCCTGGTGATTTCCTGACCAAGCCTTAATGGTTCGGTCCCCGAGCCTGAGCTACAAGCCACTAGCCAACAATCTGCTCAAAGCGGGCAGCAGGTATCTTCATGGAGATCAGATTGGCTGAGCCCAGGCTCTACCTACCATGTGTGGCCAATGAAAGACATCATGTGGGGGAAGGGATGGTGAGAAGGAATTCATCAGGATAATTTCATGAGTGAACAATGATGGGAGAATAGAGCACCTGAGATTGAAAGTTCCTTTTGAATCAGGAGGACAATTCCTAGATACGCCAGGGAGTCTTTGACTCCTCTTAAGGGACTACATCTTCTGCCCTGCCAGTTTTAAATGAATTGGGTGAACCACAGTGAATGAATGAATGAATGAATGAATAAGTTTATTGGCCAAGTATTCACATACAAGGAATTTGCTCCACCCGCAAGTGACAACGACATACAGTGTGAGTTGACACATAAATGCACATAAATGACACACAGTAAAATTGACACATAAAACATTAAACATTAATAATAAAACATTATTGATTAAACATGTGAATTAAATAAAATACCAGAGCAAAAGGAGGCTACAGGTTTTTGGCTGTTGAGTAGAGCTACTACTCGTTGAATAAAGCTGTTTTTATGTCTGGCTGTGGCAGCTTTGACAGTCTGGAGTCGCCTTCCTAGAGGGAAGCGATTCAAAATGTTTGTGGCCAGGGTGAGAGGGGTCAGAGGATCTTACCCGCTCGCTTCCTGGCCCTTGCAGTGTATAGTTCATCGATGCAGGGAAGGTTGCAGCTAATAACCTTCTCAGTTGATCAAACGATTCGCTGCAGGCTCGCAATGTCGTGCTTGGTGGCTGAGCCAAACCAGACCATGATGGAGAAGGTGAGGTCGATGGCCATATAGAATTGGACCATCATTGCCTGTGGCAGATTGTGCTTCCTCAGCTGCTGCAGGAATTACATCCTCTGCTGTGCCTTTTTGACTGTGGTAGCCCCCCATTTAAGGTCCTTGGAGATGATGGTTCCCAGGAACTTAAAAGACTCCACAGGTGGGACTGTAGTGTTGTTGATGGTGAGTGGGGTGTGGGGAAGGGGAGCTCTCCTAAAGTCTACTATCAATTCCACTGTCTTAAGAGCATTGAGCTTCAGGTTGTTGCCATGGCACCAGGCCACCAGCTGTGTCACTTCCTGTCTGTAGGCAGGTTCTCATCCATCCTGGATCAGCCCAATCGGGGTTGTGTCATCCGCAAACTTGAGAAGCTTGGCAGAGGAGTCAGTGGAGGTGCAGTCATTGGTGTAGAGAGAGTAGAGGAGAGGATAGAGTTTGCAGCCTTGTGGTTCTCCTATGCTGAGGGTTTCTCCTATGCCGAGATGTGCTTTCCCAGCCTCACATGCTGCTTCCCGTCTGTCAGGAAGCTGGTGATCCACCGACAGAGGGGTTCAGGCACAGTCAACTCAGAAAGTTTGGAGTGTGGTAGCTTTGGCACAATGGTGTTGAATGCAGAGCTAATATCAACAAACAAAATCCTCGCGTAGGTCCCCTGATGGCCGAGGTGCTGGAGGATGAAGTGCAGGCCCAGGTTGACTGCATCATCCACAGATCTATGGATAAACCGACAACACCAGTAAATACCACCAGATCCTAAAGGTGGCATGGGACTTGGTAATGTGGAGAGAATAAAATTGGTTCTTCACTGCATCTTTGTAGAGGTGACAATAATCTACCAATATCAATGGGGTTAGTGTAAATGGATGCTTTGATAGTGTGAAGGCCTCTTTCCATGTGAATGACCACAATTCTCTGCCTCTATGATGCATGTTTACATTGGGCACCAGCTTGCTTTCTGGAACTTGTTGCCTTCTCCTGTACCTTCAACCCGTCCATGTTTTTTCTCCATTCCTTTAAATACCACTCCTACCATAAGTAGTAATTCAAATCCTTTTCATTTGCAACAGGCATCTTTCTACTGATTATTCCTCTTACTCGGAGAATGGGGCAGTCATTGTAAATGGCCAGTCACACTCTCCAACTAAATCAACGGAACTTTAAAGCATGAATGTGCTGGGTTGGCAAATGAATGTACCCTGGCACTAGGGTTGCCAACTTTGTCATTCCCAAATAAGGGACAAAAGGAAGGCAAATTCCGACGGCAATTCGTTGACCGACTCGGCCGTGGCTGGCCTGGGTGCTGGACTGCACACAAAGCCCAGCCGGCGGGCCAGCTGAGGAGTTTTCTGGCCCTGGACTTTGCGCCTCCTTAAAACTCCTCAGCTGGCCTGCCTGGCTGGGCTTTGCACGAAAAGTCTGACACCCCATCCAACTCATGATCGGCCATGAGAAGGAGGGGTGGTGGTGTCGGCAGTAAGCAAAGGTCTGAAGGTCGGACAGTTGGCAGGGCTGCCGACCGACGGGGCCACAGACGAGGCGCTGCTGCTGCACTCTATGGGCTGCACTACGTCGGGACGAATGAGCCGGGGCCGGTCACGGCGCTCCAACCCGACACGGCGCTCCCCTCGACCCGAGTAGTAGCAGTCAAATACAGGACAAGGGCGGTCCCGTATGGGACAAACCAATTTAGTTCAATATACGGGATGTCCCGGCTAATACGGGACAGTTGGCAACCTTACCTGGCACTATTTAACAACGTATTTGTGAAATGCTTCCGAAGGGATTCTATGCTTCCAGATCGTTGTCTTCTATTCTATCTATCAATTGAAATTCCATCCTAATCCATCACTAGACTGTACTTTACCCAGCATTGCAGTACTGTGATTCACTCAGTGGATCAGATATGGAGAGGGGGAAACATGGGTCAAAACACAGGTTTAGCACCACTGATATAGTGATACTGAATTCCAAGAAGGGAGAATAACGACAGCCAATATTCGGGCACAAATTTAGCAATTGCAAGCACAACTGTATTCCTGCTCTTGGTCTTTGAAAGACTTGTTCCATAAAATTGAGGCAGTGATATTGTCCCACATTATACGTGTTTTTCTCTAAGCTGCAGTTACTGGTGTGCCCATCCCACCTACTCCGCCCCAACCCCCCATTTTGATTGCAAATGACGTGGTTTGGACTGTGACCCTCCCTATCCTGCATATTGATTAGTAAGGGCAGCCTATGTGTCAGGTGCACAGCAGAGGTCTGCAGATTAAACACCAATTCAAGGGCTTTGAGGATCCAGTGGTCTCCGTGTGATAATTAGTAGCTGAGGCCGGCACTGCCAGCTCTGGAGTGAATTAAGATCGAGGAAAGGCTTGAGAGCAAAATTGTCAAAGAGAAGTCCATCAGTGCTATGTCGCTCTTCAATAAGTAACCACTAGCTTAGACTGTGCTGAGACATGCTGATGCCCAGTTGGCATTGGCCGGACATTAAAACCATTAAATTGAGAACAGGAAGTCATTTTGCCTTTCGACACTGGGTCAAACACAAGGTAATTGTGAAACGCAGTCCCAGTGTACATATTACAGCATCATTCAGTCTGGCCCTTGTGGTATGTTGTTTCCATGTGCATAGTATTTGCAAGCTGTCTAAATGATAAGATTATGATATGTCATAAGAACATGTCTAGATCATAAGATTATTCAGAAACAATGCAATGTTGTGAGGCCAATTTTTTAGATTATAATTTTTCCCCTTTAGGTCCACCAGGAGACCCTGGTCCAATGGGGAATCCGGGATATACAGGACCACCAGGAGCCTTGGGATCATTGGGTCCAATGGGCCTCCCTGGTAAGTTTACTGACCTGATAACAGGGTAAGATGAGTTTCTAACACTAACCCAAAGAGAAACAAGACAAACTAATTCAAAGGGAAACTCTGTTGATTCTGATATAAAATAGGAAATATTGCAAATACTCAGCAGGTCAGGCAGTATCGGTGGGGAGAGAAACAGTGTTAAGGGCCTGCCCCATTTGGGTGTCATTTGCGCATTACACAGGTGGCGTGCGAAGATTTTGTGAATCCCAAAATCCTGGGGCGGCGCGTGCTACCGAGCGTCACTACCTACACCACCACGCCTCACCACACGCCATGCTCGCGTAATGCACGGCATGCGGGTCACGATGCACGTGTCATGCGTCGTGACGCATAAATAATGTTGCGTAAATGATGCACAAATGACGCCCAAGTGGGACAGGCTAATGACTTTATGTCAGATCTGATGAAAAGTCCTTGGTCTCAAATGTTGCCCCTGTTTCCCCACACATGCTGCCCAGCTGAGTATTTCCAAGATTCCCTTATATATTTGAATCAAACCAGTTCCTTGAAGTACCAGCCTATTGCGTATTTTAGTGAATTAATTAGGAGTTACAAGGCATTTGCGGCACAGTGGCGCAGCGGTAGAGCTGCTGCCTTACAACGCCAGAGAACTGGGTTTCATCCTGACTACGAGTGCCATCGGTGTGGAGTTTTTACATTTTCTCCGTGACCGTGTGGGTTTCCTTCGGGTGCTCTGGTTTTCTCCCACATTCGATACGATACGATACGATAGAACTTTATTTACCCCAGGATGGAAATTGATCTGCCAACAGTCATAAGACATAAAATACATGAAACATAAAATTAAAGTGAGGAGTGGAAAGGATTAGGGATGTGCAAAGATTTGGGATGGGGGGGAGGGGAGTCAGTTTACCCCACAATTGAAGGGGGAGGAGTTGTAAAGTTTGATAGCAACAGGGAAAAGGGATCTCCTGTGGTGTTCTGTATTGCATCTTGGTGGAACCAATCTGTTGCTGAAAGTACTCCTTGGGTTGACCAGTGTGTCATGGAGGGGGGTTTCATTCAGATGCTTTCTCCCACATTCCAAAAAACATGCTTGTTTTTTAGGTTGATTGGTTCCTGTAAATTGCCCCCATTATGATGGATGAATCAAAAGTGGGATAACTTGGAACTAGTGTGTGGGTGACCAATGGTCAGCGAGGACTCGGTGGGCCGAAGGGCCTGTTTCCGTAATGTATCTCTAAAACTAAAAAATAAAACTGAATAGTTGAGCATGGGGGAATTTGAATCTGGAATGTTAATTAATTTGTAACATGAAAAAGCCAAACAGGAATAATGTTGATTTGTAGTGAGGGTGAATGTATGTCCAACCTTTAATTGATAATTTAAGGATGGTTCACACAACTGGAGTCAGGCTTAATTGAATTGGAAGTGAGTTGCTTTGTGACTGCATGTTACTGCAAGAAAGCTGGATGTATTCTGGCAGCAAATGCCGCCGTATGGAGCTTGACGTACAAAGATCAAGATATAACTGAGGTGGCTGAGTTTTTTGATGCCTTGAATACATGCTTGTAGTCTGAGGTGAGGAGACCGTCGCAACTCCCTCTGTATTAGGTAAGTACTGTTATTAGGACTGTGGGGCAATGCTGCAGGGTGACTTACTTCCAGCCACACAGGGCGGCAGAAGCCCCCGGTGAGCCGTGGCCATACCTCAACAGCAGTCCTGGCCCACCCGCAGCGGAGCCGAGAACCCACCTGGAGTTGTCCGAGGTTCGTCCCCTGAATGGCCCCAAGGACCGAGAACTCAAGATGGCGGTGGATGGAGGAGAGGATTAGTGCTGCCTGGACAATGGGCCTTCAGCACCGGGACAGGACTGCACTCTTAAGAACTTTGAAACTTTTTTTGGCGCCAGAAACGTGGCGACTCTTTGTGCATTGTTTCGGTGAAGTCAACTATTACACTACACTCATTGCACTTTTGTACTTATCTATGCATGTGCTTATCGATAGTATGATCGTATGCCAAACAAAGATTTTCACCGTGCCTAGGTACATAAATACATGTGACAATAAAATATCATCATTGTCATCATTTCTTACTTTGTACATGATGTCTTGCTTCTGCTGCTGTTGTTTCAGGTGAGAGAGGAATGAAAGGATCTGTTGGAGTATCAGGCTCTGTGGGTGCTCCTGGGATAGATGGTACATCTGGTCCAAAGGGTGAGAAAGGTGAACCAACTCTAATCCAGGGTCTCCCAGGCTCACCTGGACAAAAGGTAGTCTAACCCTCTTCCTTATTTTTAAAATATCAATCTCTTTAAATCTACAATTCCAACACATAATTATTAATTGAAATATTTATAATGCATCTTCCAGTTAGGCAATTACGCATCCATGAAGGTATCATTAGAATTTTTACATGGGTTCATATCATCTCATCATACTGACATTAACCCAAAAGCTCAAAGTTTATTAAGTTTATTGTCACGTGTACTGAGGTGCAGTGAAAAGCTGCTGTTGCATGAGGTTACCTGAGGTTGCATGAGTTTTGTTGCAAAGCTGCATGTACCTTATAGGATCATAGGATCATAGAGCACAGAAACAGGCCCTTTTGATTCACATCATCAGTGCCGACCATGGTAGCTATCCATACTGATTCCATTTGCCTGTATCAAGTCGTAACTCTCTAAGCCTTTCCTATCCAAATGCTTTTAAACACTGTAATTGTATCTGCCTCTACCACCTCCTCTACCATAACCTGTATTATTGGACCTCTGCTTTCCTGTTCCAAGAGGATGGAGAACCATTTTATTCAACCTACAGTCTTTTGAGATATTTGCTTTTGGCAGCATGTCCTCTGTGAAAAACGTATCTCCTTTAAATTCCCCTCTCCCCTCTCACCTTAAACCTGTGCACTCTCGTACTGAACTCCCCAACCCTGAGGAACAATACCATGTATCCTATCAAGGACCCTTATAATTTCACAAAATTCTACCAGGTCACCCCCTCAGCCTCCGATGTTCCAGTGGGAATATCCCCCAACTATCCAATCTCCCCTTACAACGGTAGCCATCCATTCCAGGCATTGTACTGATGAATCTCTTCTGCACTCTCTCTATTGCAACCAGCCCCCATTATTCAAACAGCAATTAGCGTTCGTTACCTAACGTTCGGTACAGCGCCAAGGACCTGGATTTGACCCTGACTACGGGTGCTGTCTGTATGGAGTGTGTATGCTCTCCCTGTGACCGTGTGGATTTCCCCCCGTGTGCTCCTGTTTCCTCCCACACTCCAAAGCTATAAATTGTCCCTAGTGTGTAGGATAGTGCTAGTGTACGGGGTGATCGCTAGTCAGAGCCGATTCGGTGGTCCGGAGGGCCTGTTTGTACGCTGTATCTCTAAAGTCTAAAGAAAAGTGGAGAAATAAAAAGTTAATGCTATTTCTCTCTTCATAGATACTGCCCAGCTTTCTGCCGATTCCCTATGTTTGTTTTATTTCAGTTCTTTAATATCTGATGTAAATATTTTAATTCTGAACTGATAAACTATTTTTTTCTTCTAATACAATTCCCCTAATATTAGTCTCATACTAATTCTATTCATTTGTGCACCTTAGGGTAACCAAGGCATTTCATTCAATAGAGGGACACCAGGACTTCCTGGTTCCCCAGGCCAACCAGGATCGCAAGGGCTTTGGGGACCCCCTGGTGCAAAAGGTGACCCAGGACGATCAGGTTGTCCAGGTAATTTGTTTTCCAGCAGATTAATGTGTGCTTCACACCTTCTTTACAACATGCCCATAGCTCGTGATTACCCTGGTTAAGGATTAAGAAAGATCTGCAGATGCCGAAAAAAATCAAAGGTAGACAAAAAAGCTGGAGAAAGCTCAGTTACTCCAGCACTGTGTCCATCTTTGGTATAAACCGGCATCTGCAGTTCCTTTCTACACACTGGGAACATTTTCTGTGTTGTGCAAAAACAGATTCTTCTTCTCTATGTTATTTTCACTGTTTTCATCATGCAGGTTCTCTGGGGCCTAAAGGCAGTAAAGGACTGAACGGGAAAGCCGGTTTGCCAGGGAGTCCAGGAGTTCCAGGTCCTCCAGGTAAGACTTCTTCCTCCATTCATTAATATCTACTTTACATGGAAATTCCTACCACCTACCTTTTTGCCTCTTTGGCATTGTTCTTAGAATATGGAATATGGAATACAGCACAGGAGCAGGACCTTGTGCCAAACATGACACCAAGATAGACTAATCTCATCTGTCTAATCCCTCATTCCCTGCATATTCATGTACCTTTCTAAAAGCCTCTAAATGCCACCACTGTATCTTCCTCCATCACCACCACAGATCTCTGGTTCCAGTCACCCACCACCCTCCGCACATCTCCTTTTAATTATTGGCCCTCTCACCATACAGCTATGTCCTCTAGCCTTTGATATTTCCATCCTGGAAAAAGGGCTCTGCCATCTCCCAACTCTATGCCTCTTATAATTGTATATAATTCAGCCTCACTCAACCTCCGGCGTTCCAGAGAAAACAAAGCAAGTTTCTCCAACCTCTGCTTGGAGCAAATACCACCTAATACAGGCAGCATTCAATCGGAGGTGCCATGAAAACTCTGCCTATACTTGTAACTGGGATTTCCACTGATATGGCAAAATAATACCACCAAAGTGGGAGAATATCTGGAGAGATTCATGGTTTTGTTCCAATCAAACAATTTCAGGGTCTGGGGCCCATTTATACATTCTTGTGCAGATTGTTTGTGCTCTTTCTGAAGTTAAAATTAAGTACTTGGTTCAGAGATAAATCATACATTTAATGTTTCATCTATCAACAAAAGAAAGATAAGGGGAAATCTTATGACTTTCAGAAATATGTGGATGAGCACTTGAAGTAATGTTGTCTTCAAGATTGCTTACTGAGAAATAGGTTTAGGCGAAAACGTTCCCTTTTGATCAACAAATTGGCCTGATGGGGTTATTGGCATCCGTCTGTGCTGTAAAGTTTGAGCAACAGTGGGGAGAAATGATATTCCAACGTGGAGGTTAACACTACCAATTCCCAACCATTTACCCCTCTTGCTGAAATAAAACAGCATTTATGCTCATTAATAGTCAATAGTCAATTTAATTGTCATTTGGACCCCTTGAGGTCCAAACGAAATGCCGTTTCTGCAGCCATACATTACAAACAAATAGACCCCAGACACAACATAATTTACATTTTACATAAACATCCATCACATTGCTGTGATGGAAGGCCAAAAAAAACTTATCTCTCCACTGCACTCTCCCCCCCCCCCGATGTCAGAGTCAAAGTCAAAACCCCCATCTGGCGATGGCGATTGTCCCGCGGCCATTAAAGCCACGCCTGGTGGTGCAAGATCGCACACCGGGTCTTGGTGTTAGAGCCCCCGGCGTGCGCTCGCAGAGTCCCGCGGCCATTCCAAGCCGCGCGGGGCAGTGATGTTAGGCCTCGCTCCAGGAGCTCTTCGACCCCGCAACTCGGGCGGGAGAAGTCGCCGTTGCAGGAGCCCTGAAAGGAAGTCTCCCTCCAGGGACCCGCGGGCTCCCGGTGCCGCCGTCCGCAGACCCGCAATAGCAGCCTCCTAATCTCCGGAGGTCGGGCTGCAGCAGCAGCAGCAGCGCTCCACCACCGCTCCACCCGCTCCGGACTCGGCCAGCTCCACGACGGTGACGGTGAGTCGTCGCACCAGAGTCCCCGGCTTCTTCTGTTGGAGGCCGCTCCTCGTTGCAGCCCCAACGACAACGGAGACCCGACAAGAAAAGGTCGGGTCTCCGTGCAGGGAGAGATTTAAAGTTTTCCCCCTCCCTCCCACCCCACCCCCCCCCCCCCCCCCACACACACACCCCATAAAATTAAAAACATAGACAGAAAATAATAAAAAACGCGGACGGGCTGCAGAGGCCGCTGCTGACCAGAGTCGCGCCGCCTACCGGACATTAATATCAAAAGAGTATTTTTGCTTACAAGCACGTAATAATGGCTAAACAGCAAGTTACTAGAAAGGATTATTAATTTCAGTAATAGGCTTTGTTGGCTTTGATAGTGCGTTTACAGCTATTTTAATGTGGCATTAACCTGCTTATAGTAAAGGTGAGTTTTTTTGAGACAAACAAAAATGATATTTAATTTAATTCTTTTGGTTCCTTGAAACTAAAACAGGACCAGTAAGAAGACCTAGCCTTCCTGGAGCACCAGGCAGAAAGGGCGATCAAGGTTCTGACGGCATCCCAGGTCCTAATGGACCCAGAGGAGATCTGGGTGAGCACAGTCTGATTTAATGCTTCATTTTCACCCTCAAAGATAAATCCTTTCATTTGAATGTTGCGGAAAATTCTCCGTGGTTTACGACACCGCCTGAAGTGGGACGGGCAATAAAATTCACAGATGGCATGTGTTTAAAAAAAAAAAACCCATCTGGTGGCCAATTTTGATGCAAAATTAAGAATATTGTGATTACCTGAGGAGTTTCACATTTTCGGGGAGATTTCTGGGAGGGTGGGGATTTTGTCAGGATTAATGAAGGGGCCAGACCACCAGTTGCCGGAATATCGGTGGGGGACCTGTATTATAGTTGTTTTGCAATCGAAATACAAATTCTTTATCTTTCTCATTTGCTTCATCTACAGGACCTCCTGGAAGAGGGAAAGAAAGGGAATCTTGGTCCTCCAGGGCCCCCAGGTGAGTGTCCGTCACAGTACAGTGGGCAATATCCAAGTACATTCTGGTAGCAGGTCTATCGATTTCTGCCATGTATTTGTAACGATGGAGGTTTCCAAACACACGATGACAGAAAATTAATATACTTGTTATTCGTTATTTTTAGTTTAGAGATACAGCATGGAAACAGGCCCTTCAGCCCACCAAGCCCACGCCGACCTTCGATCACCTGTTCACACTAGTTCTATGTCATCGCACTTTCTCATCCGCTCTCTACACACCAGGGGCAATTTCATAGAGGCCAATTAACCTCCGAACCAATATGTCTTTGGGATGTGGGAGGAAACCAGAGCACACCCAGAGGAAACCCACGTGGTCACAGGGAGAACGTGGAAACTGTACACAAGACAGCACCCAAGGTCAGGATTGAACCGGGGGTCTCCGGCAATGGGAGGCAGCGGCTCTACCAGCTGCGCCACTGCGTCCTCCTAAATGATATGGTCTGAAATACTCACTGTCAAAATGTGTTCAGGTGAGTATTCCCCAGCTAGATAACAAAATGTCAGAAGTTATCATTGGTCTTAAATTCAAACAGGTGCCAAAGGAGACGTGGGCCCTCCTGGTGATGATAATGATGGGGGGCCTCCTGGTCCAGAAGGAGATCTAGGTCCCCAAGGCCCACGTGGACCTCCAGGTGAAACTGGCCCACCTGGTCCGACCGGGATGAGCATTCAAGGTCCCAAAGGAAACCAAGGTCCTCGTGGCACCCCTGGGCCAACAGGTAAACTTTAATTAACAATGAAACAACTTCTATTTAAAAGGCCTGAGAAAAGTTGAGCTTTACATATGTGTGGGTTTGGAGGTGAGATAAGAAAATATCAAAGTAAAACCCAAATCTAAGGTCAGCCTCCTCAAAGTCACATCCCTCAACTTGCAGTTTTAATAGAGGCATGCAGACGAGATGCAAACCACCTGTTTGAAGGCAGACGTTGGTCAATAAGGATACTTATTCTCATTTGAATATGAGGGAACAAAAGGATGTAGATTATGTACAGGCAGATAAGAGTTAAGAGCCTGCCCCACTTGCATGCGATTGCGTGCGTTTGGCGCGACCAAACGGAAGCGGAGTTCGCGCTAAGTTCGCGCGTGACGTAATTGCGACAGAATTTGGGCGTCGCATGGCCACGCCGGTGACATCTTCGCGCAACGCCACGCGCTAGGCATACGCCGTCAAGACGCTGCGTATAACATCAAGAAGCTGCGTACGACCGCAATGCGCCAGCGTGCCGACAGGCCGTTGGCATGCAAAGATTTTGGCCACTGCAAGAATATCGGAGCCCCGCGCGATGTCGGGACCAGCTCCGCACAACTCCGCCCTTCTAAGTGGGACCGGCCCCGCGCAGCCAAACAGTGCCCGTACGCCTCAAGCGGCCACGAGGTCATGTAATTTGGGAGCCATGGTCGCGTAAGTGGGACAGGCCCTTTAGTCTTGACATCATGTTCGGCACAGATATAGTGGCCCGAAAGGCCTGGTCCTGTTCTATGTTCTATGTAACTCCCGTTGGGCATGTTTTTTGGATCTTGAGAATCCTGGCAGATCAAAAGGGCAATAGGGGAAGTATCCACAATGTTAACAACCTATAGCCCAAAAGGAACAGGATCTTTGTCCCAGGACCCAACAAGCTTTCATGGTGATAGCTTCACATGTCCTTCATTGTCTTCCCATCCACCTCTATGTTGTTTTCTTACCCACAAGCCTCTGGTGAAGTGTTTCATCAACCAGCGATAGGTGAGACTTCTCAAGACAGGGCTCAGGAACTATGCATTGTTGCTAATGCACTTGCTTTTAAGACAACTTTGTCCAATACGGTTTTATATATACGTATTTGAGTGAATAACAATATTCCTGCTCACAATTATTTCAGTCAGTTGTCCATGTGTTACACATTTTGTATTTCTTTTGTCACTTCCTTTATGAAGCAGATAATTGACTTTGAATATGGAATAATTGGAGAAACAGGTGTAACCAAATTAACATAAGATAGACAGAAAGTGCTGGAGAAACTCAGTGGGTTTGACAGCATCTCAGGAGAAGTCTGAAGAAGGGTTCCGACCCAAAACAACACCTATCCTTTTTTTCCAGAGATGCTGTCTGACCACACTGAGTTATTCCAGCACTTTCAATCTATCTTCGGTATAAACCAGCATCTGCTGTTCCTCCCTATATTAACCAAATTAACCATTGCAGCCCGGCCACTATGTTAAATAAATATTATATCAGATGACTTCTCAGCTAAGTGAATAAAACCATGGGCACTTCAGCACAAAGGTAAGCTATCCACATAGGGCCAGCTTTTGTATTCACATATTTGTGGATTCTTCTTCTATTGCCTTATTTGTGGCTAGCGATGACTGGTCCATGTTCGCCGCTGACCTATAGAAAGTCTGCACTTGTATTGCATCCTCCTCCTCCTTATTACTTGTGCTCCCAAGCTAGTCTTAACCTCCATGACAAGTCTACAGACATTGTGCACATCTGAAGAAGGATCCGAACCCAAAACGTCACCTATCCATGTTCTCCACGGATACTGCCTGACCTGCTAGGTTACCCCAGCACTGTGTGCCTTTTTTTTAGCGCATCAATGCTGCTTTGAGTGTCGGGGAGGGGAAGGGGGGGTTAAGGAGGTAGTGGTGGCTAGAATAAGTCCCGCCAACAAGTTGTCAAAAACTTTGAATGCTTCTGAATGTGAAACAATCAGAAAATATTCTACAACTACCAAATTTAATATGTTGAAAGATTAAAAAATTAAAACCTTAATGTAAACCAAATGTAAATGAACTATAACTTACCTTTGTCCCTTGTAACAGAAAATTTGGAATTTCCACAATATCTTTTCCACTATGTATTATCTAATGTTGGCGTGCTTTCTTGAAAGATTTTAAGACAACTAAACTGACAGCTGTTTCAGGTCTTTGTATTGAAATCCCCAGTTGATGTCCTTCTTGCGTATGGCGTGCACAACCTAAAGTTGGAGGACAACTTGTTCTATTTGGTCTTATTTGATTGTGCATGCCAGGTTGATTGCATTCGTCGAAACAGGGCGGGCCACGTGAAGGTTGCAATCTCCCACCCCAAGTTGCTGTCCCAAGTTACACAAATATTTGCGAGTTACAATACTAGTTTCCTGCAAACCTCAGGCTAATACTGCCTTCGTAGGATTTTAAAGGGCTTCAACAACTTTCTCGACTATCTTTACCTCAGTTTTACTCTTGCATGCACACTTTGAAAATGGTGCCAAAACATGGCGCCTCTTGCATGCGGGCTCAGTGGACTATTTCTGTACACTTGCTGAGCGATTATCTGGGAAATGACAATATTCTAATGGACTTTATATGAGAAAGAATGTCACCATATTAGCACTTCGCAAATGTGACAATTGGTTTACAAAAAAGAACCACAAAGTGCTGGAGTAAAGGGCCTGTCCCACTTGGCCGCCATTAGCGCGTCATGCAGATGGCGCGCGAAGATTTTGTACATCACAAAATCTTGCGACGTCACTGCCTATGTCATCACGCACCATGCGCGCGTCGTGCGTCGTGACACGTAAATGATGTCGCGCAAATGACGGCCACATGGGACAGGCCCTTAACTCAGCAGGTCAGGCAGCATCTCTGGAGAACATGTGGAGGTGGCATTTAGGGCCAGGACACTTCTTCAGACGGGGTTATCTAAAATTAGTCTGAAGAGGGGTCCCAAACCAAAACGTCACCTTTCCATGTTCTTCAGATATGCTACCAGACCCACTGAGTTACTCCAGCATCCTGTGTCATTTTATTCAAGATATTATGTTTCAACCCGATTGCTTTTAGAATGTAATAAAATGAAATTGCAGATGCTGGTTTATACCAAAGGTAGACACAAAGTGCTGGAGTAACATAGCGGGTCAGGCAGCATCCCTGGAGAAAATGGAGAGGTGACCTTTTGAGTTGGAACCCTTCTAGAAATTGGTTTTAGAACCTGATTTCTAATGAGTGAATATGACCATGGTTCTTCCTTCTATCTTCAGGTAACCGTGGGCCGAACGGATTGCGCGGTGAATCAGGACGGGGCAATCTAAAAGGAGATAGGGGCACATGTGGTGTCCCAGGAATTCCTGGCAATCCAGGTGACAGAGGTGACACGGGTCCTCCAGGACAAGCGGTGAGAAGTTTGCAATATCATCTGTGTTCTTGACACTCTCTTTTTGTCATGAAAGAAAGATAGAGAGTGAGAAGGGAAAGTTTTAAGCTGAGAGGGGAAACGTTTAATGTGAGAGGGGAAAGATTTAATAGGGACCCGAGGGGTAACGTTGGTGGGTATATGGAACAAGCTACAAAAAGGAGGTAGTTGTGGCAGGTACGGTGACAACATTTAAAAGACAGTTGTAGAAACAAGGAACTGCAAATGCTGATTTACAAAAAAAGACGGAAAGCCTCTCAGCGGGAGTAACTCAGCGGGTCAGGCAGCATCCCTGGAGAACATGGTTAGGTGACGTTTTGGGTCGGGACCCTTCTTCTGACAGGTCACAGTTGAAAGTCATTTGAACAGGTCCAAGGATAGGAACGATTTAGAGGGATATGGGTAAAATGCAGGCAGGTGGCTAAAGGGCCTAAGACTATATGACTTCATCAGCAGCTAGGCCAAAGGGCCTGTCTCCATGCTGTATGACTTTGGTATGACATGCTGTAAGGCAGAGATCATTATTTTGGCCTGCTGTAAGGAAGGATGCAGGGGAGGGAATGGCTTTGACTTTTGGAATGCATCCACCTCTCAAAGCAATGTTGACATTACGATGAGGCACGATATTGTAATAAGATATTAGCATCCTTGTAATCAAGCCTAGGGTAGTCAGACATTGAATCTAATTGTGGAAGGTAACTCGTGTGATATGCCTACTTGTCTGATATGTGCTGGAGGTGTTTGAGACTCATAGAACATAGAAGGGAACAACACAGGAACATGCGTGTTTAATTTAGTTTAGTTTAGAGATGCAGCACGGAAACAAGCCTTTCATAAACCTTTAAACTTTGACCCTCACCTTTAAGCAGCATCCCAGCATTTACACACTCAGCTGTTTTCACCACATTCTATTGAGGTTGAATGTTTAAGGCTAGTATGTGTGATGAATGTGGAATAATCTAAAGAAGGTGTAGTCTATACCCCACGTACAGTTGAAGGTGCAGATTAACAAAGTCCTGTTGTAGACACAAGAAACTGCAGATGCTGGAATCTGGAGC